>NC_028640.1:27606308-27641246 GCF_001406875.1 Solanum pennellii
ACGAGTTAGAGCGTACACTGCGCAATATGAATCGAAACTTGGGAATAAATGATGATGATCCGAATTAGAACATCCCAGCTCCGGTTGATGTTCATGGTTAGATGTTACCCAATGCTCCGGGTGAACACCAGTAGAGGGGACAAAATCCCGTTCCACGGCCCCAAGCATACTACAGAGGTTATGATAACATAGCAGACTCGGATGGGCCACTTCTCTTGCCTCCTCTACCCAAAGGCCACACCTTTGTGGTAACTAGTAGCCTGATGCAAATGCTCACTGTCAGAGGTTTGTTTTCATGGCTACCTTCTGAGGATCCACATGCCCATATAGCTAAGGTAAGGGCAATATGTAAAAGTTGTGTAGGGAGGCCTTATTTGGATTTAGATGTAATAGGTCTCAGAGTGTTTCCTCTCTCACTGACGGGAGAGGCTGCTATGTGGTTCACTGAGCTCCCATACAACTCAATCTTCACTTGGAACCAACTAAGGGATGTCTTCTTAGCACGCTACTTCCGGTCTCCAAGAAACTAAACCACAAAGAAAGACTGAATAACTTTGTGGCACTACCAGGAGAGTCATTTAGTAGTTATTGGGATAGATTCACCTCATTCTTGAGAAGTGTTCAAAATCACCGTATAGATGATGAGTCACTGAAGGAATACTTATATCGGGGACAGGATGATAACAATAAAGTGGTGTTGGACACTATAGCAGGAGGATCTTATGGGGAGTGTCCTTATGGTGAGATCGCTGAAAAATTAGAGAAAATCTCCCAGAATAACAAAGCTTGGAGTACTAGGAAGTCTGATACTAGGAGAAACACCTTCGCAGTGCTGTCCACTCACAACCCAACAACAGATGAGATTCGTGAAGAAATGGCTCAGATGAGAACCGAGCTTGGGTTGGTACTAAAACATGTCACTAGGGGTGCAGAAAAGATAAATGCAGTCAACTACTTGGCTAAACCACCACCTCCTAATGATGAATGCTATTATGCGGAGGACACTTATGCAGTAAATGAGCAGACGGGGGGTTTCCGACCAAGCGCCCAAGGCTCAAATCAGGATAACTGGGGCCAAGGTCAAGGGAACCAAGGTCGAAACCATGGTAACTACAACCGTGAGGGTCATTATGTCCGAGATGAAAACTACAACCGCGACAACAACTTTAACAGGGGTAACTATGCTAATAGAAACGACAGGAATGGGCCCTATGTCCCTCCTCAAAATTGTGAAGTTACTCCTAGGGATGGTGGAGATAGTATGGCCCGAGATGAGGATATGTTGCACAAAATAATGAGGAGGTTCGATGCTAGTGATGAGCACATTAAAGAGTTGAGGTGTGATTTAGTTAGTATTGGGCAAAAAGTTGATACACATGCAATTTCGATTAAGCAGATCGAGTTGCAAATGGCTCAATTATCTGCGACAGTGAACACACGGCAACTGGGCACTCTTCCTAGCAACACTGTCCAAAATCCAAAGAATGATGCGCACTGTAAGGCAATCACTACTCGGGGTGGCTAGCAAACCATTGACCCACCTATGCCGTCTACTGAGGAAAATGTGAGAAAGGATAATGACAATGTGTTATAGGGTAGTGGTGAAGTAGAGGAAAGTAATGGAAAAGATGCAGAAGTACCTATGAAGGTAATTCTCATGCCTAGGCCACCACCACCTTTCCCTCAGAAATTAGTGAAAAAGACCGAGGATGGTAAATACCGGCGTTTCATAACAATGTTTAAGCAGCTTTCTATCAATGTCCCTTTGGTAGAAGCTCTAGAACAAATGCCCGGTTATGCCAAATTTATGAAAGATCTGGTCACCAAGAAAAGATCGGTCACATTTGAGGATGAGGATAGACTGCAGCATTGTAGTGCTATTGCTACAAGATCTCTCGTACAAAAGAAAGAAGATCCGGGTGCGTTCATTATTCCTTGTACAGTTGGGTCATTACATTTTGCGAAAGCATTCTGTGATCTGGGGGCAAGCATAAATCTCATGCCCTCTCAATTTACAAGAAGTTGGGTTTGGGGGATCCAAAATCCACTGCGATGCGGCTATTGATGGCTGATCGGAGAGTGAAACGGCCTATAGGGATACTCCATGATGTGCTAGTAAAAGTGGAGTCATTCATATTTCCGACTGATTTTGTTATTCTTGATTGTGAGGTCGATTTTAAAGTGCCTATTATTCTTGGAAGGCCATACCTTGCTACAGGTAGAGCCTTAGTTTATATGGAGAAGGGGCAGATGACTTTTCGGTTGAATAATGAAGAAGCGACCTTCAACATTTGTAGGACCATGAGGCAGAGTGGTGAGCTCCAATTGATATCTGACATATCCCACAAAGAAAAAAAGAAGAAGGAGAATGAACAAAAAAGTGCAAAACAAGAGTTTATGATTGGGGATTTAGTTCTTTTAGTCAGTTCTGGGTCACCTTGTCTTCCGGGCAAGCTCAAGTCCAAATGGAATGGCCCTTACTTGATTACCCAAGTATTCCCTCATGGAACATTTGAGTTAAAAGCCAAGGAGGAAGTGCGGTTTGAGGTTAATAGAGAACGAATAAAACTCTATTTTGGGCATAAAGCATCGGGGAATAAAGTGATAGAGGCATACCATCTTGATGAAGTCTTAGTAATCAAGTGTCCCCAGTCGTGCCGCGACATTAAATCAGGCGCTTGTTGGGAGGCAACCCAATACTTACAGTCTTTTTAGTAATGGTAGCATTTTTCTACTAATGGGTTTTTAAATATGCAGGCATATCACCAGAAAATTCTGCAGAAAATTACTCTGCAGCAGTCACTGACAGACACATCGACGGACCGTTGAGCGTGCAACGGACCATCGTATGCATCCGTCGTACCAGGTACGTTTCTCTGTTATTTTCAAACTAGGGCACACATAACGGAACAAACGACGGGTCGTCAAAACTGCGACGGACCGTCTTCGGGGAATCGTTATGTGATTAATGAGGCATACCCAACCCGACCCGATTGGAGTTTATTATAAACTTTCACCATTTAAACTCCCCAAGCCCTCATTTCACCCTCATTCCTTCATTATTCCCCCCATTTCCCGCTCTTTTCAACTTCCACATTCTCTCCCTCGATCATTGCTCCCCCCACATTCTCCAAAGCCTTAAAAGTGTTAATCTACTAGTCGGAGCTACAGCTGTGGGTGTCCGCCTGACCACCGAGTACTTGTCCGTTTGTTTTTCTCCAATTCTAAGGTATGTGTCTCTAATTTCTACTCATTTATCTTGCATTTTTTGTTTCTTAGTTAGTATTAGCTTAGTTATTAGTCATATGTTGTTTCTTTTATACGATTCTGTCTAACCTAGATTAAAAATGTTCGAAATTGCCATGTTTACAACCCTTGACAGAGGTGCTTTTGCATTGCTAGTTTCCTAGGTAGTTGGGTTAGACAAATGTAGGTCCAAAACACTACAACTTTGATGTGGGTTCATCGGGGATGCATGAGGTACCCCCAGTTCTGCCACTGATATACAGAACGAGACCCCGATGACGGACCGTCATACCCACGACGGACCGTCATAGGGTCCGTTCCAAAAGCCCTAGCACCCTGTCCCAACGGACACATGTGACGGACCGTTGTCTTCACGACGGTCCGTCCTGCACAACCGTTCTGGTTGTCAGAGACCCTGTTTCTAAGGGTCTCTCATTTTTTCCTAATTGTCCTCCAACGGACACATGTGATGGACCGTCGTAGTCATGATGGTCCGTCCTGCATGGCCGTCATGCCGGTCAATGATCCCTCTCCTAAGGGTCTCCTTTTTTTTCAAGTGTCCTACGACGGACACCTACGACGAACCATCGTACATGTGACGGTCCGTCCTGCACATACCGTCATACTAGTCAGAGACTCTCCTTCAGGGTTCTCCATATATACGTAGTTTAAGTAAAACACGACGAGTCGTCACCA
This sequence comes from Solanum pennellii, assembly GCF_001406875.1. Lineage (NCBI taxonomy): Eukaryota > Viridiplantae > Streptophyta > Magnoliopsida > Solanales > Solanaceae > Solanum > Solanum pennellii. Next base: position 27,610,251 of record NC_028640.1, read on the forward strand.
GACCCATCGTGTGTCACTGTTACCATAGTTATGACATACTATTTTAATTGTTTTTGTGGTTTTGCTTTTTTTTGTTTGCCACTTCTCATACTAATATTGATCCTTTACAGGTACTATCTACGATGGCACCCAAGCAAGACCGAATCTACGCATGCGGGCGATCAAAGTCTGTCGCCCCGTCTACACGCATGGTCAGCGGCTCTGATGATGAGCGTTACCCCGAGTGTGTGCCCTTAGGCACTTCCACCCCTTCCCATGCTGCACGTTCTCCCAGATCCACACCCAAAAAGGTGGCGTCCGGCGTAGTCACTGCCTCCCAGTCTGATGAGGAGCATACACTGACCGGCACACCCTCTGGTTAGCCACAAATGAAGAAGGAGCGTCTGGATCCTTAGGAGTATCATGGTCCTAGGAAGCCTCCGGCTCTGCTGGGGTTCCCGCACCCGCCACCGCTGCAGCGTCGACCTCGTCTGATGAGGCTGATAGTTTAGAATCTACATTAGGCTCACCAGCACAAGTCCCCACCCCAGCCACTGACTAGCCCAACCGGTGGTGTGTCGACGGGCAATTTCAAGTCTACTCCGACGCCATGTTCCTGACTGATAAAGGAGTGATTACTCGAACACTCACCTTGGAGCGACGGGTACTTACAAGGAGCCTTCCGACGATGCCTGAGATCCACAATCTCTTCACCATGCATCGCTTGGAGTGGACAGCACGTCCGTTGGGACGTTACAGTGAAGAAATGGTCCGAGAGTTCTACGCATACTACGTAGCGACTCTCCGATCAAAGATAGATAGGCGGGCTGCCCCCGTTAAATAGGCCCCACTAGAGAAGGTCCGAGTACGGGGCGTACAGGTTGACATTTCCCTCCCTACCATCCGCCGGTTTATATACGGCGAGGGTGTTGATGCAACTCGGACCCCTCTCACTGCCGAGTTCGACTACCGCTGGCAGCTAGTTAAAGATGGACAGTTCCTGCGCGAGCCATCACTGAGAGAGACCACCAAGAGGTGGATGGCCCTGCACCTGTCAGTTGATGGAGAGGGTGCCGACTGGGTAACCGAGCCAAAGGGGGCCATCAAGAAGGCCCACCTCACTTTCATGGCGTAGTTCTTGTGGCTGATTGTCCGTCACTACCTTTTCCTCACAGCTGCTGATAATATCGTTACATGGGATCGGGCAGTGTTGATGGCGGCGATGATAGCCGGGTTCGAGGTGGACTTCGCATGGCTTCTACAGGCAGTCATGCAGAGGGCTTTCAAGGTCACTACTACTTACCCTTTCCCGTGCATGATCTTTGCTCACTGCAGGTCTAAAGGTGTGCCTATATGGCACGTAGATTAGCTCAAGACCCCGCAGGACACTGTTGACGTCGGCCTCATCAGAGACGAGGCCAATGAGTTGGCTTCACGTAGAGGGCCCCGTCCAGAGCTGACCCCACGTGCTGTTGATCTTGCTAATACGGTAGTCCAGGCCTGCATGGCTACACAGGCGGCGTCCACTGACACTACCCCAGTCGAGTCTATCCCGGGTAGTAGCACTGCCCCGAGCTCCTCTCACACAACCCCTCTACCGGCACTGGTCCCGCTTGCTAGGGTCCAAAAATTAGAGGCGCAAATGGCTACACTTCTGCATCATATCCAGCCGTGGATGCAGAAGTCTATTACTGAGTCAGAAGAGCGCCTAGAGCGGAAAATGGTACAGTATACAGAGCGGAAGATCGCTGAGGTTAACCAGCGCTTGGACGCATTTGAGTTGAGGGTGCTAGCCTGACCAGCCCCTCCGGTGGATGTGTCGACTCTTCAGGCTGCAGTTGACAGTCTCCGTGCAGACATCGACATGATCTTAGAGGCTAGGGTTCCGGAGTCTGAGGCCCCTTTTGTCGAGACTGCTGAGGACACAGTGCTAGCAGCCCTATTCGCCACCTCAGAGATTCCACCACCTCCCCCTCGAGAGCATGCCAAGAGGTGTAGGGGTTGAGCACACGACGAGGCGCGAGCACGGAAGAAGGAGTGCCGAGAGATAGAGGCTGCGAGGAGAGCCACACTTGCTGTGGAGGAGGCGCACCAGATGAGAGCATCAGAGTTAGCGGCTGGGGCGTCGAGCTCCCGCACTGTGGAGATAGCACGAGGTACTACTGATGGTGCGGTTGTTGCTGAGGACACTACTGATGGTGCGGTTGTTGCTGAGGACACTACTGATGGTGCGGTTGTTGCAGAGGACGTGGGTTCTGGGGAACCGGATCCACCAGCTTGCTGATCGACGGCGCTTTGCGCCACAGGTTTGCTTCACCTGCCACTCTAGAATTTAAATTTTTATGAATTTGGGACAATTGCATGTTTTTTTGTTGGGGGTGGGGTGAATGGAAAGTTAGTGTTAGGGTGAAGTCTGAGTAGCCCCATTCACTATCCTCTTTTGGGGTTTTCTTGCCTGTGTTCTTTTTCCCCAAAAGACTAATTACTTTTTCTGTTGAACCGGCATGTCTATATCTTTTGTACATAGTTTAATTCTAGAGCATGATTGCTAAAATAATATCTTGATAAACTTGAAAATGATGCATGACTAGGCTAGTAACTGATAATTGTGTGGCTCTAAGCATGACATAGAGTTACACCATTGCATTACCCTAAGTCTTAAATTCGAACTAGGTGTCTGATAATCTGGTATAGTGATGAGATGTCAAGTAAGTTTGAGGAAGATTTGAATAGTCCACTATTGGTACTGAGCTAGAACTTGCCTGGTTAGACCAGTTAAAAGTAAGCTGTAATAGACAATTAGGAAAGGATCATAGGCCCTTATTCAATATAACCCATTTCTAGCCTAAATAAAAGAAACCAAATGAAATTTATCCTTCATTGATCCAAATGATCTGAGCTTAAATTAGACCTTTCTTTTTCACCCCTACCGATCTTTTCTGGGAACAATGTGTTGGCCCTGGTCCCTCCTTGTACATGTGCACGTCAGATTATGACAAAAGCATAAGTTGAGGGTGGCTAATGTAGTAAACAACCTTCATTATGGCCCTGACCCAACTTTGGGTATTGTGTACCTTGACTCATGGAAAAGCCATGAGTTCAGGGTGGTTCTTATGAGGAATGCTCTGGAAAGTGGGGTTGAAAGAACAAAGAGAGAGAAAGAACAAAAATAAAGTGACTGAAGAATTAGTCAAAAGAAACGTAAAGAAAAAGAAAAATATACAAGAAATACAAGCAAGAAAAGAAGAGAGTCACATACACAAATGAAGAAAGAAGAGAAAATAGCAAGGTGAAAGAATATGAGAAACTGGGCGAGATAAAATGATAGAAAGTGGAAGATTTAGCCGATATGTCAAGGAGGGCAAAAAGTCACTAAAGTATACCTAAATATACCCTACCTGACCCTGAGCCTCTGTTACTTGCTAAAAAAGTCCTATCGTGATCCTAAGGGTTGTATAGCGAACTTAAGGCAGTGAAAATAACGGCAAGCTTATGGCAATAGGTATGAATGAGTGTGACTTTGTTCTGAGAGAGAGTGCTGAAAAGTAATCCTTATACACAAGCCGAAATCATGGTGTAAAAAATGAGGATTTTGTTTTAAAGTGAGGACACTAGTTGCAATAGCGGAATTGTTAGCACCTCGGTGAGAAATTGAAGAGGATAGGTGTTAGTGCATGGTGAGTCTGTGTCATGTTCCGATCCCACTTAATTCAAGCCTAATAGTGATAGCATGCATATATTTGATGAGATTAATAAGGATTGATAGCCAAATGATTGCAAAGGATAAAACATGGATACTATTGTACAAAGATTTTGTATTGAGTCATAGTGCGTCGCTTGAGGACAAACAACGAATTTAAGTTGAGGGTGTTGATATACCGTGGTTTCACGGTATTATTAATACTTTTTCCTTATGTTTAGTGTGTCCAAAAGCCTTTTTGTGCTAATTTTTATATAAGTTTCTTTTTATTTTGCAGGAAATCTGTCCAATGCTGAACGCGGAGATTTAGAGCGAAGAAATGCAGAAGATACCATCTACGGAGCTTATGACGGTCCATCGTGCTTGTGACAGTCCATAGGTGGCAGCATAGTGCAGCTGCTGAAGGAAGATGGGGAAGTATAACCAAGTGTGGGGTTACGAAGCTTGTGACGGTCCGTCGTGTCTATGACGGTCCGTCCTGCAGGTTCGTCATGAAGTTCATAGAAGTAATCCCAGTACCCATATTCCAAGAGATGAAGGGTTTTGGAACGAAGACCCTTGACGGAAGGTTATGCCTATGATGGTCCGTCATACTTGCCGGCGAGGGTAATGAAGAAGAGCAGCAGAACAAATTGCATAATTATGGGACGACGGAGTCCATGACGGTCCGTCGTGACCATGACGATCCGTCGCGAGGTCCGTCGACCCAATCGCGTTTTGGTAGATTTCCAGCAAATAGAGTCCTTGTTTAATTAGGTTTTTATTTTTTATAAATAGTTCGAAAAACCTCGTTTTTGAGGTTAGACTCTTGGAGGTTAGACTCTGGATCATTGTTAGACTCTGTATTAGAAAACATTGTATTGTTAGACTGTTGATTATCATTGATTGTTGGTGATTTTTGGTGATTAATCAAGCAAATTCTCGGATTTTACTCTTTCTCATTGAAGTAAGTACATGAATTCTTATTTAATTAATTTGAATATTGTGATTATGACTATGGGTAACTAAACTCCATAACTAGGGTTGTGGGAACCATAGGCCAATAATGAGGTAAAACCTAACTAAAATAACAATTCTAGAATGCTGTCTTGCATGTATTTATAATTCTTTCGCTTAGAAGTCTTTTTAACGGATGGCCAACGTTAGAACTCGCCTTAATGATACTTGCCGGACAAAGGAGGTAGATAAAAGGAAAAGAATTATCAACATAGATTTAGTATATACTATCTAATAGGCTAGTGTTGATTGGTACGAGGTAATAACATATCAAATATCGAATACGATACTTAATATGAGGTAAAGATAAGGGTAAGGAAAGCAACACACGTAGCCGGACGAAGGTGCGAACTGAGATTTTCTAGATGCCGGACCAAGGATTTAGAAATACATAACTTATCACTTTGCATGCAAGATACTAGCAAAGAATTTTTATAGTTAGAATTATCAAGTTATGAACCTGTGGGGAACACATAAACCCTAGTTACTTTGATTAATTGATTAAAATCCAACATTCAAAGCTGTTCAGTGTCTCTTTCAATTGCGTTAGTTCTTTTCATTTATTTAGAATTAGAAACCCCCCTTTTATTGTTTTGTTACTTTCCAAGGAAGTCATTGACCAAACAATATTAATAATAGGTTGAAGTTAAGTCTAGACTATTTTCCTCGTGGGAACGATCCCAACCTCACTAGTTGTGTTATTTACTTGACAGGACCGCTTTACTTCTTATTTGAGAAGTAAGTTTGAGCGTATCAAATTTTGGTGCCGCTGCCGGGGAGAGAAGCTTTTAGATTAACTTTCACTTATTACTATAGTTTAGTTTATATTTTCTTGATTTTACTTTGTTTTGTTGTTTTTGATTTTTTCAAAACTATCCTCCTTGTATGCCAAATACACGAAGAGGAAGAGAACCCTTGTTTCCCTACGATCACGAGTTAGAGCATACACTGCGCAATATGAGTCGAAACTTGGGAATAAATGATGATGATCCGAACTAACACATCCCAGCTCCGGCTGATGTTCATGGTTAGATGTTACCCGATGCTCCGGGTGAACACCAGCAGAGGGGACAAAATCCCGTTCCACGACCCCAAGCATACTACAGAGGTTATGATAACATAGTAGACTCGGATGGGCGACTTGTCTTGCCTCCTCTACACACAGGCCACACCTTTGAGGTAACTAGTAGCCTGATGCAAATGCTCACTGTCATAGGTTTGTTTTCAGGGCTACCTTCTGAGGATCCACATGCCCATATAGCTAAGGTAAGGGCAGTGTGTAAAAGTTGTGTAGGGAGGCCTGATTTGGATTTAGATGTAATAGGTCTCAGAGTGTTTCCTCTCTCACTAACGGGAGAGGCTGCTATGTGGTTCTCTGAGCTCCCATACAACTCAATCTTCACTTGGAACCAACTAAGGGATGTCTTCTTAGCACGCTACTACCCGGTCTCCAAGAAACTAAACCACAAAGAAAGAGTGAATAACTTTGTGGCACTACCAGGAGAGTCAGTTAGTAGTTATTAGGATAGATTCACCTCATTCTAGAGAAGTGTTCCAAATAACCGTATAGATGATGAGTCACTGAAGGAATACTTATATCGGGGACAGAATGATAACAATAAAGCGGTGTTGGACACTATAGAAGGTGGATCTTATGGGGAGTGTCCTTATGCTGAGATCGCTGAAAAATTAGAGAAAATATCCCGGAATAACAAAGCTTGGAGTACTAGGACGTATGATACTGGGAGAAACACCTTCGCAGTGCAGTCCACTCACAACCCAGCAACAGATGAGATTCGTGAAGAAATGGCTCAGATGAGAACCGAGCTTGGGTTGGTACTAAAACATGTCACTAGGGGTGCAGAAAAGATAAATGCAGTCAACTACTTGGCTAAACCACCACCTCCTAATGATGAATGCTATTATGTGGAGGACACTTATTCAGTAAAAGAGCATACGAGGGGTTTCCGACCAAGATCCCAAGGCTCAAATAAGGATAACTGGTGCCAAGGTCAAGGGAACCAAGGTCGAAACTATGGTAACTACAACCGTGAGGGTCATTATGTCCAAGATGGAAACTACAACCGCGACAACAACTTCAACAGGGGTAAATATGCTAATAGAAACGACAGGAATGGGCCCTATGTCCCTCCTCAAAATCGTGAAGTTACTCCTAGGGATGGTGGAGATAGTATGGCGCGAGTTGAGGATATGTTGCACAAAATAATGAGGAGGTTCGATGCTAGTGATGAGCACATTAAAGAGTTGAGGTGTGATTTAGCTAGTATTGGGCAAAAAGTTGATACACATGCAATTTCGATTAAGCAGATCGAGTTGCAAATTACCCAATTATCTGCGACAGTGAAACACGGCAACCGGGCACTCTTCCTAGCAACACTGTCCAAAATCAAAAGAATGATGCGCACTGTATGGCAATCACTACTCGGGGTGGTTAGCAAACCATTGACCAACCTATGCCGTCTACTGAGGAAAATGTGAGAAAGGATAATGACAATGTGGTAAAGGGTAGTGGTGAAGTAGAGGAAAGTAATGGAAAAGATGCAGAAGTACCTATGAAGGTAATTCTCATGCCTAGGCCACCACCACCTTTCCCTCAGAGATTAGTGAAAAGGACCGAGGATGGTAAATACCGGCGTTTCATAACAATGTTTAAGCAACTTTCTATCAATGTCCCTTTGGTAGAAGCTCTAGAACAAATGCCCGGTTATGCCAAATTTATAAAAGATCTGGTCACCAAGAAAAGATCGGTCACATTTGAGGATGACGTTAGACTGCAGCATTGTAGTGCTATTGCTACAAGATCCCTCGTACAAAAGAAAGAAGATCCCGTTGCGTTCACTATTCCTTGTACAGTTGGGTCATTACATTTTGCGAAAGCATTATGTGATCTGGGGGCAATCATAAATCTCATGCCCTCTCAATTTACAAGAAGTTGGGTTTGGGGGATCCTAAACCCACTGCGATGTAGCTACTGATGGCTGATCGGACAGAGAAACGGCCTATAGGGATACTCCATGATGTGCTAGTAAAAGTTGAGTCATTCATATTTCCGGCTGATTTTGTTATTCTTGATTGTGAGGTCGATTTTGAAGTGCCTACTATTCTTTGAAGGCCATACCTTGCTACAAGTAGAGCCTTAGTTTATATGGAGAAGGGACAGATGACTTTTCGGTTGAATAATGAAGAAGCGACCTTCAACATTTGTAGGACCATGAGGCAGAGTGGTGGGCTCCAATTGGTATCTGCCATATCCCACAAAGAAAAAAAGAAGAAGGATAATGAACAAAAAAGTGCAAAACAAGAGTTTATGATTTGGGATATAGTGCTTTTAGTCAGTTTTGGGTCACCTTGTCTTCCGGGCAAGCTCAAGTCCAAATAGACTGGCCCTTACTTGATTACCCAGGTATTCCCTCATGGAACAGTTGAGTTAAAAGCCAAGGAGGAAGTGCGGTTTGAGATTAACAGAGAACGAATAAAACTCTATTTTGGGCATAAAGCATTGGGAATAAAGTGATAGAGGCATACCATGTTGATGAAGTCTGAGTAATCAAGTGTCCCCAGTCGTGCCGCGACATTAAATCAGGCGCTTGTTGGGAGGCAACCCAATACTTATAGTCTTTTTAGTAATGGTAGCATTTTTCTACTAATGGGTTTTTAAATATGCAGGCACATCACCTGAAAATTCTGCAGAAAATTACTCCGCAGCAGACACTGACAGACACTTCGACGGACCGTTGAGCGTGCGACGGACCATCGTATGCATCCATCGTACCAGGTACGTTTATCTGTTATTTTCAAACTAGAGCACACACGACGGAACAAACGACGGGTCGTCACAACTGCGACAGACCGTCGTCGGGGAATCGTCGTGTGATTAATGAGGCATACCCGACCCGACCCGGTTGGAGTTTATTATGAACTTTCACCATTTAACTCCCCAACCCCTCATTTCACCCCCATTCCTTCATTATTCCCCCCATTTCCCGCTCTTTTAATCTTCCACATTATCTCCATCGATCATTGCTCCCCCCACAATTCTCCAAAGCCCTAAAAGTGTTAATCTACTAGTCGGAGCTACTGCTGTGGGTGTCCGCCTGACCACCGAGTACTTGTCCATTTGTTTTTCTCCAATTCTAAGGTATGTGTCTCTAATTTCTACTTATTTATCTTGCATTTTTTGTTTATTAGTTACTATTAGCTTAGTTCTTACTCATATGTTGTTTCATTTATATGATTTTGTCTAACCTAGGTTAAAAATGTTCGAAATTGCCATGTTTACAACCCTAGACATTGGTGCTTTTGCATTGCTAGTTTCCTAGGTAGTTGGGTTAGACAAATGTAGGTCCAAAACACTACAAGTTTGATGTGGGTTCAGCGGGGATGCATGGGGTACCCCCAGTTCTGCCACTGATATACACAACGAGACCCCGATGACGGACCGTCGTACCCACGACGTACCGTCATAGGGTCCATTCCAAAAGCCCTAGCACCCTGTCCCAACGGACACATGTGACGGACCGTCGTCTTCACGACGGTCCGTCCTTCACAATCGTTCTGGTTGTCAGAGACCCTGTTTCTAAGGGTCTCTCATATTTTCCTAATTGTCCTCCAACGGACACATGTGATGGACCGTCGTAGTCATGACGGTCCGTCCTGCATGGCCGTCATGCCGGTCAAAGATCCCTCTCCTAAGGGTCTCCTTTTTTTTTCAAGTGTCCTAAGACGGGCACCTACGATGGACCGTCGTAGCTGTGACAGTCCATCCTGCACATACCGTCATACTAGTTAGAGACTCTCCTTCAGGGTTCACCATATATACATAGTTTAAGTAAAACACGACGAGTCGTCACCAGGACCGTCGTGTGTCACTGTTACCATAGTAATGACATACTATTTTAATTGTTTTTGTGGTTTTGCTTTTTTTGTTTGCCACTTCTCATACTAATATTGATCATTTATAGGTACTATCTACGATGGCACCCAAGCAAGACCGAATCTACGCATGCGGGCGATCAAAGTCTGTCGCCCCGTCTGCCCGCATGGTCATCGGCTCTGATGATGAGCGTGACCCCGAGCGTGTGCCCCTAGGCACTTCCACCCCTTACCGTGCTGCACGTGCTCCCAGAGCCACACCCAAAAAGGTGGCGTCCGGCGTAGTCACTGCCTCCCCGTCTGATGAGGAGCGCACACTGACCGGCACACCCTCTGGTTAGCCACAAATGAAGAAGGAGCGTCTAGCTCCTTAGGAGTATCATGGTCCGAGGAAGCCTCCGGCTCTGCTGGGGTTCCCGCACCCGCCACCGCTGCAGCGTCGGCCTCGTCTGATGAGGCTGATAGTTCAGAATCTACATTAGGATCACCAGCGCAAGTCCCCACCCCAGCCACTGACCAGCCCAACCGGTGGTGTGTCCACGGGCAATTTCAAGTCTACTCCGATGCCATGTTCCTGACTTATAAAGGAGTGATGACTCGAACACTCACCTTGGAGCGACGGGTCCTTACGGGGAGCCTCTCGACGATGCCTGAGATCCACAATCTCTTCGCCAGGCATCGCTTGGAGTTGACAGCACGTCCGTTGGGATGTTACAGTGAAGAAATGGTCCGAGAGTTCTACGCATCCTACGTTGCGACTCACCGATCACAGATAGATAGGCGGGCTGCCCCCGCTAAACAGGCCCCACTAGAGCAGGTCCGAGTACGGGGCGTACAGGTTGACATTTCCCTCCCTACCATCCGCCGGTTTATATACGGCGAGGGTGTTGATGCTACTCGGACCCCTCTCACTGCCGAGTTTGACTACTGCTGGCAGATAGTTAAAGATGGCCAGTTCCTGCGCGAGCCATCACTGAGAGATACAACCAAGAGGTGGATGGCCCTGCACCTGTCAGTTGATGGAGAGGGTGCCGACTGGGTAATCGAGCAAATGGGGGCCATCAAGAAGGCCCACCTCACTTTCATGGCGAAGTTCTTGTGGCTGATTGTCCGTCACTGCCTTTCCCCCATAGCTGCTGATAATATCGTTACATGGGATCGAGCAGTATTGATGGCGGCGATGATAGTCGGGTTCGAGGTGGACTTCGCGTGCCTTCCACAGGCAGTCATGCAGAGGGCTTTCAAGGTCACTACTACTTACCCTTTCCCGTGCATGATCTTTGCTCTCTGAAGGTCTGCAGGTGTGCCTATGTGGCACGTAGATTAGCTCAAGACCCCGCAGGGCACTGTTGACGTTGGCCTCATCAGAGACGAGGCCAATGAGTTGGCTTCACGCAGAGGGCCCCGTCCAGAGCTGACCCCACTTGCTGATGATCTTGCTGATACGGTAGTCCAGGCCCGCACGTCTACATAGGCGGCGTCCACTGAAACTACCCCAGTCGAGTCTATCCCGGGTAGTAGCACTGCCCCGAGCATCTCTCCCACAGCCCCTCTACCGGCACTGGTCCCGCTTGCTAGGGTCCAAAAATTAGAGGCGCAAATTTCTACACTTCTGCATCATATCCAGCCATGGATGCAGAAGTCTATTACTGAGTCAGAAGCGCCTAGAGCGGAAAATGGTATAGTATACAGAGCGAAAGATCGCTGAGCTTAACCAGCGCTTGGACGCATTTGAGTTGAGGGTGCTAGCCCGACCAGCCCTCCGGTGGATGTGTCGACTCTTCAGGCTGCAGTTGACAGTCTCCGTGCAGACATCGACACGATCTTAGAGGCTAGGGTTCCGGAGTCTGAGGCCCCTTTTGTCGAGCCTGCTGAGGACATAGTGCTAGCGGCCCTATTCGCCACCTCAGAGATTCCACCACCTCCCCGTCGAGAGCATGCCAAGAGGCGTAGGGGTTGAGCACACGACGAGGCGCGAGCACGGAAGAAGGAGCGCCGAGAGATGGAGGCTGCGAGGAGAGTCTCACTTGATGTGGAGGAGGCGCACCAGATGAGAGCATCAGAGTTAGCGGCTGGGGCGTCTAGCTCCCGCACTGTGGAGAAAGCACGAGCCACTACTGATGGTGCGGTTGTTGCTGAGGACACTATTGATGGTGCGGTTGTTGCATAGGACGTGGGTTCTGGGGAACCGGACCCACCAGCTTTCTTATCGACGGTGCTTTGCGCCACAGGTTTGCTTCACCTGCCACTCTAGAATTTAAATTTTTATGAATTTGGGACAATTGCATGTTTTTTGTTGGGGGTGGGGTAAATGGAAAGTGAGTGTTAGGGTGAAGTCTGAGTAGCCCCATTCACTATCCTCTTTTGGGGTTTTCTTGCCTGTATTCTTTTTCCCCAAAAGACTAATTACTTTTTCTGTTGAACTGGCATGTCTATATCTTTTGTACATAGTTTAATTCTGGAGCATGATTGCTAAAATGATATCCTGATAAACTGGAAAATGATGCATGACTAGGCATAGTAACTGATAATTGTGTGGCTCTAAGCATGACATAGAGTTACACCATTGCATTACCCTAAGTCTTAAATTCGAACTAGGTGTCTGATAATCTGGTATAGTGATGAGATGTCAAGTGAGTGTGCGGAAGATTTGAATAGTCCACTATTGGTACTAAGCTAGAACTTGCCTGGTTAGACCTGCTAAAAGTAAACTGTAATAGACAATTAGGAAAGGATCATAGGCCCTTATTCAATATAACCCATTTCTAGCCTAAATAAAAGAAACAAATGAAATTTATCCTTCATTGATCCAAATGATCTGAGCTTAAATTAGACCTTTCTTTTTCACCCCAACTGATCTTTTCTGGGAACAATGTGTTGGTCCTGGTCCCTCCTTGGACATGTGCACCTCAGCTTATGCCAAAAGCATAAGTTGAGGGTGGCTAATGTAGTAAACAACCTTCATTATGGCCCTGACCATACTTTGGGTATTGTGTACCTTGACTCATGGAAAAGCCATGAGTTGAGGGTGTTTCTTATGAGGAATGCTATGGAAAGAGGGGTTGAAAGAACAAAGAGAGACAAAGTACAAAAATAAAGTGATTCAAGAATTAGTCGAAGAAAACGTAAAGAAAAAAAATATACAAGAAATACAAGCAAGAAAAGAAGAGAGTCACTTACACAAATGAAGAAAGAAGAGAAAATAGCAAGGTGAAATAATATGAGAAACTGGGCGAGATAAAATGACAGAAAGTGGAAGATTTAGCCGATATGTCAAGGAGGGCAAAAAGTCACTAAAGTATACCTAAATATACCCTACCTGACCCTGAGCCTATGTTACAAGCTAAGAAAGTCCTATCGTGATCCTAAGGGTTGTATAGCGAACTTAAGGCAGTGAAAATAAGGGCAAGCTTATGGCAATAGGTATGAATGAGTGTGACTTTGTTCTGAGAGCGAGTGTTGAAAAGTAATCCTTAAACACAAGCCGAAATCATTGTGTGAAAAATGAGGATTTTGTTTTAAAGTGAGGACGCTAGTTGCAATAGCGGAATTGTTAGTACCTTGGTGAGAAATTGAAGAGGATAGGTGTTAGTGCATGGTGAGTCTGTGTCATGTTCCGATCCCACTTAATTCAAGCCTAATAGTGATAGCATGCATATATTTGATGAGATTAATAAGGATTGATAGCCAAATGATTGCAAAGGATAAAACATGGATACTATTGTACAAAGATTTTGTATTGAATCATAGTGCGTCGCTTGAGGACAAACAACGAATTTAAGTTGAGGGTGTTGATATACCGTGGTTTCACGGTATTATTAATACTTTTTCCTTAAGATTAGTGTGTCCAAAAGCCTTTTTGTGCTAATTTTTATATAAGTTTCTTTTTATTTTGCAGGAAATCTGTGCAAAGCTGAATGCGGAGATTTTGAGCGAAGAAATGCAGAAGAGACCACTTACGGAGCTTATGACGGTCAGTCATGCTTGTGACGGTCCATAGGTGGCAGCGTAGTGCAGCTGCTGAAGGAAGATGGGGAAGTCTGACCAAGTGTGGGGTACGAATCTTGTGACGGTCCGTCGTGTCTATGACGGTCCGTCCTGCAGGTTCGTCATGAAGTTCATAGAAGTAATCCAGTACCCATATTCCAAGAGTTGAAGTGTTTTGGAACGAAGACCCTCGACGGAAGGTTGTGCCTATGACGGTCCGTCATACTTGCCGTCAAGGGTAATGAAGAAGAGCAGCAGAAGAAATTGCATATATATGGGACGACAGAGTTCATGACGGTCCGTCGTGTCTATGACGGTCCGTCATACTTGCCGTCAAGGGTAATGAAGAAGAGCAACAGAAGAAATTGCATATATATGGGACGACAGAGTTCATGACGGTCCGTCGTGTCTATGACGGTCCGTCATACTTGCCGTCAAGGGTAATGAAGAAGAGCAACAGAAGAAATTGCATATATATGGGACGACAGAGTTCATGACGGTCCGTCGTGTCTATGACGGTCCGTCATACTTGCCGTCAAGGGTAATGAAGAAGAGCAACAGAAGAAATTGCATATATATGGGACGACAGAGTTCATGACGGTCCGTCGTGTCTATGACGGTCCGTCATACTTGCCGTCAAGGGTAATGAAGAAGAGCAACAGAAGAAATTGCATATATATGGGACGACAGAGTTCATGACGGTCCGTCGTGTCTATGACGGTCCGTCATACTTGCCGTCAAGGGTAATGAAGAAGAGCAACAGAAGAAATTGCATATATATGGGACGACAGAGTTCATGACGGTCCGTCGTGTCTATGACGGTCCGTCATACTTGCCGTCAAGGGTAATGAAGAAGAGCAACAGAAGAAATTGCATATATATGGGACGACAGAGTTCATGACGGTCCGTCGTGTCTATGACGGTCCGTCATACTTGCCGTCAAGGGTAATGAAGAAGAGCAACAGAAGAAATTGCATATATATGGGACGACAGAGTTCATGACGGTCCGTCGTGTCTATGACGGTCCGTCATACTTGCCGTCAAGGGTAATGAAGAAGAGCAACAGAAGAAATTGCATATATATGGGACGACAGAGTTCATGACGGTCCGTCGTGTCTATGACGGTCCGTCATACTTGCCGTCAAGGGTAATGAAGAAGAGCAACAGAAGAAATTGCATATATATGGGACGACAGAGTTCATGACGGTCCGTCGTGTCTATGACGGTCCGTCATACTTGCCGTCAAGGGTAATGAAGAAGAGCAACAGAAGAAATTGCATATATATGGGACGACAGAGTTCATGACGGTCCGTCGTGTCTATGACGGTCCGTCATACTTGCCGTCAAGGGTAATGAAGAAGAGCAACAGAAGAAATTGCATATATATGGGACGACAGAGTTCATGACGGTCCGTCGTGTCTATGACGGTCCGTCATACTTGCCGTCAAGGGTAATGAAGAAGAGCAACAGAAGAAATTGCATATATATGGGACGACAGAGTTCATGACGGTCCGTCGTGTCTATGACGGTCCGTCATACTTGCCGTCAAGGGTAATGAAGAAGAGCAACAGAAGAAATTGCATATATATGGGACGACAGAGTTCATGACGGTCCGTCGTGTCTATGACGGTCCGTCATACTTGCCGTCAAGGGTAATGAAGAAGAGCAACAGAAGAAATTGCATATATATGGGACGACAGAGTTCATGACGGTCCGTCGTGTCTATGACGGTCCGTCATACTTGCCGTCAAGGGTAATGAAGAAGAGCAACAGAAGAAATTGCATATATATGGGACGACAGAGTTCATGACGGTCCGTCGTGTCTATGACGGTCCGTCATACTTGCCGTCAAGGGTAATGAAGAAGAGCAACAGAAGAAATTGCATATATATGGGACGACAGAGTTCATGACGGTCCGTCGTGTCTATGACGGTCCGTCATACTTGCCGTCAAGGGTAATGAAGAAGAGCAACAGAAGAAATTGCATATATATGGGACGACAGAGTTCATGACGGTCCGTCGTGTCTATGACGGTCCGTCATACTTGCCGTCAAGGGTAATGAAGAAGAGCAACAGAAGAAATTGCATATATATGGGACGACAGAGTTCATGACGGTCCGTCGTGTCTATGACGGTCCGTCATACTTGCCGTCAAGGGTAATGAAGAAGAGCAGCAGAAGAAATTGCATATATATGGGACGACAGAGTTCATGACGGTCCGTCGTGACCATGACGATCCGTCGCGAGGTCCGTCGACCCAACCTCGTTTTGGCTGATTTCTAGCAAATAGAGTCCTTGTTTAATTAGGTTTTTATTTTTTATAAATAGTTCGAAAAAACTCGTTTTTTAGGTTAGACTCTTGGAGGTTAGACTCAGGATCATTGTTAGACTCCGTACTAGAAAACATTGTATTGTTAGACCGTTCATTATCATTGATTGTTGGTGATTTTTGGTGATTAATCAAGCAAATTCTCGGATTTTACTCTTTCTCATTGAAGTAAGTACATGAATTCTTATTTAATATATTTGAATATTGTGATTATGACTATGGGTAACTAAACTCCATAACTAGGGTTGTGGGAACCATAGGCAAATAATGAGGTAAAACCTAACTAAAATAACAATTCTAAAATGGTGTCTTGCATGTATTAATAATTCTTTCGCTTAGAAGTCTTTTTAAGGGATGGCCAACGTTAGAACTCGCCTTAATGCTACTTGCCGGACGAAGGAGGTAGATAAAACGAAAAGAATTATCAACATAGATTTAGTATATACTATCTAATAGTCTAGTATCCATTGAACGAGGTATAACTTAGTCAAATATCGAATACGATACTTAATATGAGGTAAAGATAAGGGTAGGAAAGCAACACACATAGCCGGACAAAGGTGCGGAGTGAGATTTTCTAGATGCCGGACCAATGATTTATAAATACATAACTTATCACTTTGCATGCAAGATACCAGGAAAGAATTGTTATAGTTAGAATTATCAAGTTATAAACCTGTGGGGAACACATAAACCCTAGTTACTCTGATTAATTGATTAAAATCCAACATTCAAAGCTGTTCAGTGTCTCTTTCAATTGCGTTAGTTATTTTCATTCATTTAGAATTAGAAACCCCCCTTTTATTGTTATTTACTTTCCAAGGAAGTCATTGACCAAATTATAGTAATAACAGGTTGAAGTTAAGTCTAGACTATTTTCCTCGTGGGAACGATCCCAACCTCACTAGTTGGGTTATTTACCTGACACGACCACTTTACTTCTTATTTGAGAAGTAATTTTGAGCTTATCATACTCCCCGGATGTGACAAACATGGTATCAGATCATGAGGTTTATAAAGTAGTCTTAGGTCCAAGAAGTCCCACATTGCCACGTCCAGTAGAGTCATGTATCATTGGTGGTGATACATCAAATGGTACGAGAATCTATAAGACGATAGAATTTCCCTTTCATCATTCTTATGTCGAGCCATAGAAAACTCTATAAGATCTCTCTCTTACGTTTTCTTGTCTTGTTATCTTTTAGATATGATTGCTTGGATTAGATTGTTCTATGCTTGAGGGAGAAAAGGTGAGTTTAAAATGCTTATCCTTGTTTTCTGATTTGAATGAGTATGTGTGAAGATGATACTTGTCCTTATTTGATGATGAATAAACTAACTAAGGCAACTTGAAGGGTGAAAGAGACTTAGGTAGGGGTATGGTATTCTATCTATGTCTTGCACTAGTTTTCCTTGATGAAGACCTTAGGAGGTTAACAGTTTGTATGTGTATGATGATAAAATGTAAATGTCCTTATGTAATGATCTCTATGCTTATAAACATGTAAATAGCCTAGTGTGCTGACAATACGGAGTTATGCATGCATCAAGGTTATAGATGAGTGGAGTATGGTGCTAATTGTAGTTCCTATTGGGTTACTTAGTCTATTACAATACTTCAGTGAGAAACATAAAAGTCATCTATATATGCCATCGTGTCAATTGAAGACATAACTCGACTTCACATGAATAATGTTATGATCCATGTCTTGCTTCCCAAATGCTCCTCACGTACCAACCACTATATAGATAGATAAAAGCATCGAATTTGTACAACCACATGTACTATGTATGTAAATATGCATAAAATCATGAAAATAGACATTTATTGGAAATATGCATCTTTTCCATTTAAATATCATTATATAATCATAAGAACAACAAGAATCAACTTAGAAACATATAAGAGAACATTTAAGAAATTATTCAAATTTTTGAGGCAACAATATACTAAGATTAATTCACTGTACAATGAATTGCTTCAATGTTACACTGAAGTGTCTCTTCTTTCCTTTTTACAATTATTAGCATGTAGTCTTCTCACTAAAATCTAACCTAAGAATCACTTAATCAAACCAAAGAGAGAACATCCAAACAACCTCTCTAGGAATGCCAAAATGATCCTCAAGACTACTTATAATAAAAGACATACACAATTACAAGACATCATACAAATGAACATGATATTATTCTACAAAAGGTGATTCTAAGTCTCACTTGACTGAGTTGTGAAGCGACCGCCAATAAAATCCCTTACACACTCACTTAAGAGATCTTGGAGACTACCTAGGATAGAATCATTCCTACTTAACAGAATAATATATAGATAATATGACATTCTCTTAACAAAGGCTATCTGAAAGACATACTTATGTAAATAAAGAAGATAACTTCCATGATTTACCTCTTCACGACTACATAAATAATCCTTAAGACTACCTAACGCTTAGATCATGTCCACACAACAAACATCTTCCCTAACTAGAGTCATTCTTAAGACTTATCTAGGTAAGATACGAATTGACTGTTCGAATGCCCCCATCACACCTTAACTAGACAACCCTTAGCTAATCTAGGTAAGTACTTATTCATTTAACATACTTTCTTCCTTAACTTAAGTCATTAGATTGATTAGTTGATTTAAGACTCATTCATCACATAAGGACATTCAAATAAGGGTCTTGGACAAAACCTAGGGACTCTAACTAACACCTTCAAAGTCTATTGTGCAATGTCTAGATAGCGTTCCCTACCACCACCCAAACCGCATAGAACTTCTCTAATGCTAGTAGGTATCTCATATGATGAGAATAAGAAATAACTAACATAGACCACGATAGAAATACATGGGATCCGAGTTGTAACCTACTCTGATGAGGGTGTTCTACTTTACAAAGGTAGAACTTAGACACATCCCATGGAGGCAAATAGTTAAGGAGTAGAAGGGCATGCTTTGCAATTTAGTCTTATTGTTTAAATAGAACTACTTCCCTTACTATACACACCCGCTGCTAGCTTTTTCTCATAGAGTAAATTCACATCAAAGGTTCATATAAAGGTGTTCCATGTCATGTTCATAACCCAATCACATTTACCCTACCAAAGAAAGGTCCACTAGGGCTACCTTACAATGGAGACAAGAAGCTCATCATTAATTTCATAAGGTTTGATATAATTCCATTCCATCCAATAAACCTTATGTCTATCATTCCTTTACTTGAAGGATAACATTACGACTTTTGAATTCAACATTCATAACCTTACCAATAGGTTCAACATTTCACATAAAGGACCCTCTTAACATCATTTAAGGTCTAATGTCATTCATGCATACAAGACTAAGATACTTTAGCGTCCTGAGTCAAGACATCACTTATTCACAGTCATACATGCATCAAGTAAGCGACACAAGTCAACCAAGATATGAAAAAACATACTTCACTTTACCTTATATTACATGTCATTCTAGAAACACATAGACATTACTATATCCTCTTTAATTCATCCTATACACTAATATATCATCATAAAGATTACCACCACAATTTCATATAGTCATGTAGGGATAAGCATACATCAACCCTAAGACTATACACACAAGTCCTAGTCATAGTCTAATATGATCACCTAAGTAATATTAATAGAACAAACTACATATACTTTCACATTACTTATCATATCAGTAGACATTATCCAAAGTCACATAATCATCTGCACAAATCATCAAAATACTTGAAGTAGTTGCCGACAAGGCCATGATCACCATATTACTTAAAATTACGCCCGCAAGGCCACATCAATATCAAGTAAAGCACATAACACCGCCACCATAAGTGGACCATATCAATGAAAACATAATTGAAGTCAAATTAACATAAAATGAAGGTAAATAGGTCATAGTACAACCACTCCATCCTCAATACCTCAATTCGATGCGAAAATCATCCATTCAATACCATAAGGCCCTTACCAATTGCCATGAACGTCAATTCAATGCATAAATCATTATACCCAGTGAAACTAGGTTAATTCACTATAAATTAATCAATAGATTACAACCTATATATAAATTAAATATAATTATCACATCATTCAATATCCCATAGGAAACTACACTAGAATTCATACACTTAAGTAAATATAAAGTAACCCATAAAATATTCAAAAACTAGGTTTCATCAATTTCATGGGTTCATAGGTTAATTGAGTTAAAATCATTAAATTAATAATAATTCAATAACTAATAAATGCTTTAAAACCTTTAATGGAAGAACCCATGCATAGAATATGAAATTGGACAATTCATCTTTGAAAACTATAGAAAATATCTTTGAAATTTGGCACCTTGATGAATAGAGTTTCAAGGATTAAAAACATACCTCATTTATTCTTTATTTTGATGAAGAATCTCCACTCAATTTTCTAATCCAAGCCCTTCCATAAGTTTTGGCTTCAATGGAGTTCTAGGGAATTTCGAAAGGTATTTGGGTTTTTGATTTAAAAGAAAGAAATCTTTTAAGTGTTTTAGGCTTATAAACACATTAAAAATACACAAAATACACTTAATGAACCGCCAATACACTTATGTTGATGTGGGGTGAACTTACAACTTCACCCCTCAACTTAATAGTGGCCTGTGTAAGAAACACAAACCATCGACGGCCCGTCCCTTGACCAACGGACCGTCCTGTTGGTCCGTGGTCTTTGACTGAGGCTTGTCTTTGGCTCCGTATCCTCCCAGACCTATGTATCTAAAAACGGCAGCCAGTGAAGCGGCATGAGTTAGCCCACGAGCCGCAGATTGCCTCAGTTTTTTGGTGTTGTCTAGGAAATCTTGGACACCAACTTTGGGTCCTTCCTCAAGGACCCTTGGATGGTCCTTGGGGATATTTTCCAAGACGTTTCCACGCCAAATATGTTTGTATACGATTATAGGACCTACCAAATGATTTTCATCAAAAATGAACACGTAAAACTAAAAGAAAAATGCATAGACACACAAGGTCGTTATAAGGAAAACCTTAAGAACATCATGTACGTTCTTGAACGTTTGACCTAACAACTTCACGAAAGTTGACACACTGACTATATACACTATAATAACTCATTTAAGGACCTTATTACCTAATGATTAAGACATAAACAAATAAGACCACATATGAGGCACATAGGTAACTTAGTCATCGAACGTCTTGATGTTTGACTTCCAATGCACCTAAACTCTAAGATACTTCCTAAATACCATATAACAATTTTAGGACCTTATACCATGATGACCAACATGTTATGCTCTATTTCACTAAAGTCATTTTCTGGATCCTACATTCCCCCACATGGACAACATTCGTCCTCGAATGACACTTTCCACTCTCCGAACACTTCAAAGAATAGAGATTCAACTAGGATCTCATAACCATACCATATAGCACATTATAAAATTCAAACATCTTGAGAACACTAAATTTAACATAACAAGGGAAATCACAACACAACAAGAACCTAGAAATAAATTTATAACTCATTATGCTATAAAACTCACATGCTTCATTCCAAATAGTAAAATATGATTTTACATTAAATATTATACTCATATAAATCAGCTTTAACCACATTTCAACAAATTTTTACCAAATAATGAATTAGTCAAATTTTGAAAAATGTAACAGTGATCACTCCAATACTATAATGATAGAAACATGCTAATATGCAAGGTAACATCATATAAACACATTTTTCCACATAATCATAACTTCATAAAATAAACAATGCAAGAAGTTAGTGAAATTCAATTTCAACAAAACTCCTAAACGTCATGCATATACAGCATGCTTCTATCACTTTATATCAAATCTACTAATCATACTCCCCCACTTAGAAAGAAATCATATCTCTAAAAGGAAATGCAAGGACATAACCTTATCATCTTCATCACCTTCCAGCTTCTCTCCTCAAGTATGGAGTACATAGAAATGCCTCATTGCTAGATAATCATCCTTTGGAACTTTGGAGCAAAATTCTTACCCTCTCTTCCTCTAGAAGCAATGGTAGGACAGTCTCTCACCTTGTGTCCTTTTTTAGCACAACCAAAGCAACACCTTAGACACTCACCATAAATGCCTTTTTCAACAAGTGACGCATGTAAGTTTTACATTTTTAGAACAACCTTCTTTCTCCAATTTCACTCTGGAACTCCCAGGTTCTTTTTGACCTTGAGCCCTCTTCTTGGACCTAGTTTGATCTTGGTCACTAGAACTACTCCTTTTCAAATTCTAGAGATCCTATTAATTTTGACTCTTTAATTGATTGGGCATACACCATGAGGCTAGCTAGGGTCATATCATTATGTAGCATTTATGACATTCTTCCCTCAACTCGTCAGAAAATTACTCATTTCATCCCTTGGATTAGACACAAGGGATGGGGCATATCTAGATAACATAGATAACTTCAATTAGTATTCCTTAACGCTCATATTGACTTTCTTGAGATTGATAATCTCCTCTAACTTAACTTCCCTCCTCTCACGGGGAAAGTACTTCAAAAGAAAAGCTTCTTTAAATTCTTCCCACTCAATAGGATCCGACTCCACCGGCCTATTGTCCTTCAATTTAGTGTACCACACATGAGCACATCCCTCAATTAATACGAAGCAAGCTCATCCTTCTCACTAGATATAACCCCCATATCACTCAATACCATGTACACTCTATCTAGGAACTCTTGGGGATCCTCTCCCACCTTTGAGAAAAGAAATATAGGAGGATTCATCCTCACAAAATCTCTCAACCTAGCCGTCATAGTTCTCTCCACAACATTAACCCTAGGCACCATATTCAAATTCACTTGAGTAGTCACGGATCGGGCAAAAGTAAGCAAAACCTCTGTAATATCACTATTACTCAACTCCGGGGGAACCACCGGAACATCATTACCTCCTTCCACAATAAGTAGTTTATCACCTTGGGGAGTCACTTGAGCACCTTGAGCACCATGAGGATGTTGCTCAACTTGAGGAGAAATCTCCTCTCACACATCATTCTCCTCAACTCTCCTAGCTGGTGTCCTCCTAGTATTCATCTTCCTAAAAACACAACGAAAACCATAAGAAAAGAGTACTCATAACTTTACTCTACGACACGACATAGGAGTAGAAATGAAGGGAAATTGTATCATCCTATAGGCTTTCGACCATATATGTGTCGCGACCAACACTGATGGTCAAGACTCTACTAGACGTGACTTGCTGAGACTTTTTGATTCCTAAGACTATTTTCACAACCTACGGTATGATAGCAAGATTTCACATCCGAAAAAACATCCTAAAAGTAAGTGTCAATATTGGATTGCAACCGGAGAACTTTACCTCTCGGAGTTCTTATACAAGCCCTTACGTCTCGTTCATCGCATATACATAATGAAAATATTGCATAATTAAATCTTTTCTCAAAACATTTCATAGTCTTTAATATCAATTTCGTATAAAATCATAGGAAGTACGAAGTCTCAATCTCATCAAATTAAGACACGAGAACTCTTTGTGACACGGTCCATACACAACAAAAAAATAGAAATACTTAGTCTATTAGAATACTTCAATAAGAAACATAAAAGACATCTATATAGGCCCTCGAGTCAATTGAGTACATACTTCAACTTCACTTGTATGATGCTACAATCAAAGTCTTGCTTCAAAAAATACTCCTCACCTACCAACCACTATAGAGATAGATAAAAGCATGAAATCATGTACTAAGTATGACATTATGCTTAAAATCATGAAAACGATCATTTATTTGAGATATGAATCGTCTCATTTAAATATCATAATATAATCATAAGAATAACTAGAATGAACATAGAAAATCATAAGACAACATTTAAGTAATTATTCACATTTTTAGGCAACATTACAGTAATATTAATTCACATTACACTAAATTGCTTCGCTGTTACAGTGAAGTGTCTCTTCTTCCCGTTTTACACTTCCTAGCATGTATTCTTTTCATTAAAAGCTATTGTAAGACTCACTTAAGCAACACAAAGACAGACCACCCATACAACCTCTCTAGGCATGCCTAAATAATCCTCAAGACTAATTATAATAAGATACATACACACTTACAAGATGATATACACATGAACATAATAATATTCTACCAAAGGTTATTCTAAGTCTCACATGACTGAGTTGTGAAGCTACCACCCATAAAATCCCTTACACACACACTTAGGAGATCCCATAGACTACCTAAGATAAATCTTTCTCACTTAACACAACAATATATAGATAATATGGAATTCTCTTATTAAAGGCTATCAAAAGACTTACTTACGTAGATCAAGAAGATAACGTCCATAATTGACCTCTTCAAGACTACCTAAATAATCCTTAAGACTACCTAAGACATAGATCATGTCGACACAACCCACATCTTGGCTAACAAAAGTAATTCTTAAGACTTATCTAGGTAAGATACGAAGTGATAATTCCTATGCCCCTTTCACACGTTAACTAGACAACCCTTAACTACTCTAAGTAAGTACTTATTCATTTAACATACTTACTTCGTTAACTTAAGTTATTACATTGATTAGTTCATTTAAGAGTCACTAATCACATAAGGACATTCAAATAATGGTCTTTGACAACACATAGGGACTCTAACTAACACCATCAAAGCCTATTGTGCAATGTGTAGATAGTGTCTCATACCACCACCTAAACCTCATAGAACTTATCTTATTCTAGTAGGTATCCAATATGATAAGAATAGGCAATAACTGACATAGACCATGATAACAAGACATGGAATCTGAAGTTCTAACCTACTCCGATGAGGGTGTTAAACTTGCAAATGGTAGAACTTAGACATATCTCATGTAGGCACATGGTTAAGGAATATGAAGCGGATGTTTTGTAATCTAGTCTCATTCTTTAAATAGTACTACTTCACCTACCTTAATCACTCGGTGCTAGACTTCATTCTCATTGAGTAAATTAACATTAAAGGTTCATATAATGGGGTTCCATATCAAGTTCATAACTCAATCACATTTACCCTGCCAAACAAAGGTCCACTTCAGCTACCTTACAATAGCGACAAGAAGATCATCATGACTTTCGTAAGGTCTGATGTGATGTCTTTCCAGCTAATCAACTTTAAGTCTATCATCCCTTTACATAAAGGATACCATTAAGGCTTTCGACTTTAACATCCATAACCTTAACACTAGGTTCAAGGTTACACATAAAGGACTTCCTTACATCATTTAAGGTCTCATGTTATTCATACATACAAGATTAAAAGGATTTAGTATCTGAAGTCAAGAAATAACATATTTACATTCATACATGCATCAAGTAAGGGACACAAGTCAACCAAGATAAGACACAACATAATTCACTTTAACACATATTACATGTCATTCTAGAAACACATAGACATAACCATATCCTCTTTATGTCATCCTATAAACTAACGTATCATCATCATGATGACCACCACAGAATCATATAGTCAAATAGGGATAAGCATACATCAGCCCTAAGACTATACACACAAGTCAGAGTCATAGTCTAACCTGATCACCTGAGTAACGTCAATAGAAGAAACAACATATACATTCACATTATTTATCATATAGATAGACATTATCCAACTTCACATAATCATCTGCAAAAATAATGAAAATATTGCACGTAGTTGCCGACAAGGCCATGATCATTGTATACATAAAATAACTCTGACAAGGACCATCAATTGCAAGTAAAGAAAATAACACCGCCACAATAAGTGGACCACGCAAACCACAACATATTTTAATCTAATTAACATAAAATGAAGGGAAATCGGGTAGAGTACCACCAGTCCATTCTCAGTACCTCAATTCGATGCGAAATCATCCAAGTCAATACCATAAGGCCCTTCCTTATGGTCATGAACATCAATTCAATGCATAAATCATAATACCCGGTGAAACTAGCTTAATTCACTATATAATCATTAATATAAGAAAAACTAGATATAAATTCAATATAATTATCACATCATTGCATAGACAATAGGAAACTACACTAGAATTCCTACACTTTGAGTCAATAAAAAGTAACCCATAAAATAGTAAAAAACTAGGTTTCATCAATTTCATGGGTTCATAGGTTAATTGTGTTAAAATCATAAAATTTATAACAATTCAATCACTACTAAATGCGTGAAAACCATTAATGTAAGAACCTATGCATAGATCATGAAATTGGACAATTCATCTTTGAGAACTTCAGAAAACATCTTTGAAAGTTCGGCACGTTGATGAATAGAGTTTCATGGATCAAAAACCATACATAACTGAATATAATTAATAAATTCGATGAAGAATATCCATTAAATTTCCAATCCAAGCCCTTCATTGAGTTTTGGCTCCAATGGAGTTCTAGGGAATTTCTAAGGTAAATTGGATTTTTGATTTTAAAGAATTAAATCTTCTAAATGTTTTAGGCTTATACACATTTAAAATATCCAAAAGACCCTTAAGTAACCTCTAATTTTCTAATTTGGACGTGGGGTGAATTTACAACTTCACCCCTCAATTTAATAGTACCTTGCGCAGAAAACTCATTCCATCGGTGGTTGCCCATCCACCGCCTGTCCCTTGACAAACGGACCTTCATGTTGTTCCGTGGTCTGGACTGAGGCTTGTATTTGGCTGATTATCCTCCCACAATTAATTATGTACCAATGGAACCCATCTACTGGGCGTTGACTGTCCCACGAGCCATCGATTGCCTCAGGCGTTTGGGTTGTCTAGGCAGTCTTGGACACCAACTTTGGGTCCTTCCTCAAGGACCCTTGTATGATCCTTGGGGATATTTGCCTGGAAGTTTCAAGCCCAAACATGTTATTATATGAGTTCAGGACCTAAAAATAAATTTCATAAAAAAATAACACGTAAAAATCAATGAAAAATGCATACACACACAAGGTCATTCCAAGGCAAACCTTTCGAAGGTCATGGATATTCTTGGAGGTTTGACCTCCAAACTTCACGAAACTTGACAAACCTCCTATATACATTATAACAACTCATTTAATGACCTTATAACCTCATGAATACAGATAAACACATAAAACTACATATGAGGCACATAGGTGACTTAGTCGTCGAACGTCTTGGTCGTCGCTGACGTTTGACTTCCAATGCACCTAATCTCTTAGAAATTGCCTCAATACCATATAATATACCAATTGATAACTTCAAAGAGTATTCCTCAACAATCATATTGCCTTGCTAAATATTGATAAACTCCTCTACCTTAACTTCCTTCCTCTCACGGGGAAAGTAATTTCCATGAATTGATTCTTTGAATTCTTCCCACGCTATAGGACCCGACTCTACCGAACTATTATCCTTAAATTAGGTGTACCACACTAGAGAAATATACCTCAATTTATATGAAGCTTATTCCTCCTTATAGCTAGAGGCAACCCCATAGCACTCAACACCTTTTATACACCATCTAGAAGATCCTGGTATCGTCTCCAAACATAAAGCAAATAAATATAGGAGGATTCATTTTCACAAAGTCTCTCAACCTAGACCTCATATTTCTCTCCATTTAATTCATACTAGGAACCATACTCGGGCTAAAGCAAACAAAGTCTATCGAATATATCTATTGCTCAACTCTGGGGGAACCATCAGAGCATCATTACCTCCGTCCACAATAGGGACTTGATCATCTTGGGTACATACTTGAGCACCTTGAGGAACTTTCTCAACTTGACAAACTTAAGGAGGACTCTACTTATTCACATAATTCTCCTAAACTCTCTTAGACGGCATCCTCCTCGTATTCATGTTCCTAGAAAGACTAGGAAAACAATAAGAAAAGATTACTCATAGCTTTTACTCTACGTCATGACATAGGAGTAGGAAAGAAGGAAAAATCTATCGTCCTATAGCCTCTCGCCCATACATGTTTCATGACTCACACGGATGATCAAGTCTCTACTAGACATGACTTGATGAGACTTTTTGATTCGTAAGACTACTTTCATAATCTATGATCTGATATCAAGCTTGTCACATCACGAGGCCACACCCTAGAAGTTAGGGCAAAGCTCAAATTGCAACCGGTGTACTTGGCCTCTCGGAGGTCTTGTACAAGCCCTTTTCATATCGTTCATCGCATATACATAATGAAAAGTAGTGCATAATTAAAAATTTTCACAACACATTAGAATATCTTTAATAACATCTTTCATTAGAAATCATAGGAAATACGAAGTCTCAATCTCATCAAAGTTTAGACACGAGAATACTTGGGATACGGCCCATACTTCAAAATATAGAAATACTCAGTTTATTACAATACTTTGAAGTAAATTACATAAAAAATACATCTATATATGCTCTCGAGTAAACTGAGGGCATAGTTCAACTTTTCTTGAATTACTCTACAATCCAAGCTCTACTTCACGATCCTTCTCACCTTTCACCTACACATGTAGATGATAATGAAATGTATGGAATTATTACAAACAACTCGTACTAAGTATGACATTATGCATAAAATCAAGAAAATGGACATTTATTAGAAATATAAATCTTTTTATTTAAGAATAAAATTTAACACCTTAGGAACACATAAGATAACATTTAGACCATTTATCATATTTTTAGAAGTAACATTACAGTAACATATTTAGCCTTACAGTGACTATTTTTCATGTTACAGTGAACCCTATCAACTTAATATAGAATTCTTCCTAGCATGCAATCCTCTCACTAAAAGCTATCCTAAGACTCACTTCAGTAAGACAAAGAGAGACCGCCCATACAACCTCTATAGGCACACCTAAATGAACTTTATGACAACCTATAATGAGTTATACACACTCATAATACATCAACACATAGGTAATATGACATTGTCCTTCCAAAGGCTATCAAAAGACTTACTTAAGTAAATAAAGTAGATATATACTCAAGTACCTCTATAATCAAGTCATATTAACAATGAGCATAAATAAGAGTATATTTCATTATAAATAACGCAAGACAATAACCCATGAACCCCTATCAAGTTAACAAGTACAATGACAAAGGAAAACCTCATAACCTTTCTCAATCAAGTAACACAACAACAATCATGACTACATCTTACTTTACCTAACATGGCATTTAGATATACATTTCCTTTTACTTTAACAATATGAACCAACACATATTCATAAGTGAACTAATCAACCTATAGTATCAAAAATGTGAATGTTCATCGTGTAAATATCATATATAATTATAAGCATAATCATACATAAGAACAACCTCCTAAGGCTCCCCTCAAGGCTAACTAGTGCAATGTTTAGGTAGAGTCCCAAACCCCTACGTGGACTAAGTTAGACCCCTAAGATTATCTTTGTTAAAGTTCAATCCTTTGGTTCATTTTACCTTTTGGTAATATATTTCCCTAATCGGCATAGATTACATGATTTAGTGTGGAATCCGTTGTCATAAAACCCTACACCGAAGGAACACAGACTAGTTCCCACAGTAGAACCAAAACATACAATATAGCAACTACGTGGATCCACTAGCTAGTATTCCTCTAGGGGAAAATAAGTTCAAGGATTAGGAGATATAGTTGGGACCCTCTTTATTCTACAAGCATTTTAGTCTTCAATATCAAGGGTACTTTAGTGAACCTACCTTCCCTATGTGGGAAGGGACATTCCTCACTCTAGTTCACTCGGTGTTAAGCTAGAGTCTTTTTTTGAAATGTCTGTAAGTCTTTAATTACCAATCATAGCTTTGGTTAGGTCATAGGGCCTAACCCTTGTATAACATAATCATCATTATAGATTAATAAGAATTGAAATATTATATATATCCTTTCAATACAATTCATATCGGTGAGGTTAGAACATTAGTATTTCAGATCATAATAAGGCACATTGGTAAATCATTCACCCTCCTTATAACATTTACATCTTAGGCCAACACCTGACAACCTCAATGAAGACATTTACATTCAACATCATACAACCCTATAACTCCTAATACAAGCCATCCTCCATTAAAACATCATGACTTAATCATAGCTAACTATAATTTGAAGTAAAAGATTGAGATCATAAGACTTACCAAGTCTTCTTCATAGTTTATCATCATGATCTAAACATAAACCCTCAATTCAACCCAATATGGGTATACATCATCAAAAGTCAATAATCAACATGATAACAAAGCTAGAAGAATCACTATATAACAATTAAATACTAGATCCTAACTTAAGATAAGATGCCTAGGTCAATTTACTTCCTAACCTAGATCATCTCACAAGAACTAGCACGAAAGACTACAAATCACTCAAATTTGTTCATGATCAATGTAACAACATCATTTAATAGGAATTCAACCAATAACCATGTCAATTGAACATATTTCAAATTAATTCATGTCAATATATAACATAGGGTTAAGGGTTAAGGGCCATCATCTAATTAACTAGCTAGGATGTAATTTAAAATGTGCAGGAAATTGCAGTATTATCGACAACACCACGATCGACGGATCGTAGGTCAGTTGACGGACCAGGCCTCCTCCGTGTTGAACATCCATCATCCTTATCAGAGACTGTGTAGGTGAGGACTCTAACAAAATGTCTAAGTGTTGGTCGAAGTTTGGTAATAAATCTCGTCGATTAGCACGCGAATAATCTTTGCATTTTTGTGGTGCACTCTTCCTAGGATGTGTTGACACCAACGAGCAAGGGTCCTCCTCAAGGGCCCTTGGTTGGTCCTTGGGGAGTCGTACCCAGACTTTTTGACCATGAAATAACTTAAACTCATGTTAGCTACCCTTCAACCAATTTTCATGGATTTCTGACTCCTATAAGCTAGTCAAATAAGGCACGCTAGTACCAACCTAGAACAAGTTTTCGAACGTAATGACATTCTTGGGCATTTTGGTTTCTACACTTCCTAAATGACTTATAAACATTAAATTAGGCCTTATAATAGTGTATAGACCTCATGACACTTATGTTAGGCTTTAAGACACATCTTGGATTTCCAAAGTGTTACATTATCCTCCCCTCCCCCCCCCCCCCCCC
>NC_028640.1:27641537-27689791 GCF_001406875.1 Solanum pennellii
CCCCCCCCCCCCCCCCCCCCCGGAACATTCGTCCCCAAATGACACTAAAAATCTTTAGTTTGAAGGAATAGACTCAATACTAGCAGCCCAACTAAAAACAATAAATTACAACCTCAACCATATCACTTAGACAAGGAAATTCAACATATAAATTACCACACATAAGGCTTAACATTACATGATGAGGAATATCCTTCTCACAACACAACAGCTCAACATATAATATATGAGTCAATTATGCCATATCTCAACTAATAAACATGTTACATATTATTTCATAAAGACTCACCATATCAAAATGCACGACATAACTAAAAACAAGATAAAGAGCAAAATTTCAAGGCCAAATGCATAATTTCACTGTAGTTCACTGTAACAATATCAAATATGAACTTTTTACAAAACTTCACAAAAATCAAAGAAACTTCAATTTTTATCAATATTCTCATTATTAGTAAGAACTACTAACCTTATTATCAAATAGATGAGGATAACAGGACTTCATGTCAGCCTCGGCTTCCCATGTTACACCCTCAACTAAGTGATTCTTCCATAACAACTTTACGGAAGCCACTTCTTTAGTCCCTAACTTCTTCACCTGCCTATGAATAATTTTAACGGGAACTTCCTCATAAGAGAGGTTATCCTGCACACTAAGAACCTCAATAGGAAGAACAGACTCGGGCTCATCAATACACTTTTTAAGTATGGAAACATGGAAAACCAGATGAACCAAAGCCAATTCACTAGGAAGGTTCCATTCATAGGCAACCTTATCAACCCTTTCAAAGATTTCATAGGGACCCACATTGCGAGGACTCAACTTCCCTTTCTTTCCAAATCTAACCACCCCTTTCATAAGTTAAATTTTCAAATACACCTTATCACCTTCTTCAAACTCGAAATCCCTTTTTCTATGATAGGCATATGACTTTTGCCAACTATAGGCCATTTGCAATCGGTGCCTTATGATATGAATTTTTTCCAAAGTCTGACAAATCATATGAGGACCAAAAAGCTAAGGCTCTCCAACTTCAAACCATCCTATAGGAGACCTACACCTCTTACCATACAAGGATTCATAGGGAGACATAGAAATAGATTAATGAAAACTATTATTATAAGCAAACTCCACTAAAGGCAAATGCTTATCCCAATTTCCCTTGAAATCAATAATATAAGCCCGAAGTATATCCTTAAGGGTTTGACTAGTACGCTCCACTTGACCATCCGTTCGGGGAAGAAAAATTGTATTCAACTTCACTTAGTACCCAATCCGATAGGATGGATAACAGAATACCATGGAGACACAAAATCCCATCTATGAAGATCCTAGTGTAAGATCCCGCCGAATAAGTAGACTTGACGGGAATAAAGTGAGCAGACTTGGTCAACCTATCCGCAACAACCCATATAGAGTGATATTATTTTTGAGTCTGAGGTAACCCCACTACAAAATCCATATTGATGTCTTCCCACATCCAAGTAGTAACTTCGATTTGTTGTAGTAAGAGACCCGACTTTTCATGTTCGGCTTTAACTTGCTGGAAATTTGGGCACATAACAACAAATTCTGCTATGTCCTTCTTCATACCTTCCCACCAATATATTTTTCTAAGGTCATGGTACATTTTTGTCGAACCTGGATGAATAGAGTAGCGGGAAAGAGACAATCTTCCTTGGAACTTTACAATACCATCCCCCCAGGAAGAATGACTCATTAATATTTCCAAGGACTGATTCCTTGAACTTCATTAATGATTTATCAAAGTGTTGTTTGGACTTCACCTCAATTACCAATGATGACTCGGAGTTATTATGGACCATGAATCTACAATTCGGAGAATATTCTGACCTAAAATTTAATCTAGCAAACCTATGAACATCTTTCACTAGGTGTTTCTTGGCTTCATCTATCTGTGACACACTACCCATAGTCATACGACTTTGAGCATCTGCAACAACATTTGCCTTGCCTAGGTGATAGAGGAAACTCATGTTGTAATCTTTCAACAATTCTAACCACCTTCTTTTGTCGAAGATTCAACTCGTTTTGGCAACACGTATTGGAGACTGTTATGGTCGGCATAGACATCAAAATGGACAACCTACATGTAATTCCTCCATATTTTCAAGTAAAATACCACGGCCGCTAACTCAAGGTCATGAGTTTGATAATTTCTCTCATGAACCTGAAGTTACCTAGAATCATGGACAGTCATCTTCCCATATTGCATAAGAACAAACCCTAAACTAACTCAGGATGCGTCACAATACATAACAGAACCCTTTGTACCCTCCGTAAAGTCAACACCGGAGTGGAAGTAATCCTATCTTTTAACATTTGGAAGCTTCTCTCACATGCCTCTGACTAATAAATTTTTTAACACTTTTGGGTCAATGTAGTCATGGGAGATGCATTGGATGCAAAACCCTTAACAAACCTTCGATAATAACCAACTAAACCCAAGAAACTCCCAATATCGGTTGGATTAAATGGTCTACGCCAATTTTTCACCGCCTCCTTTTTCCTTGGATCAACCTCAACTCCCTCACTAGAGATGATATGACCAAGAAATATCAGTGACCTCAACCAAAACTCACATTTGCTAAACTTTGCAATCAATTGATGTTCTTTAAGTACTAGGAACACCACAACCAAATGGTTCATGTGTTCACCCTCATTTAGGACTATACCAAGATGTCATCAATGAAGACCATGACAAATGAATCTAGATAATTTCGGAACACCCTATTCATAATGTTCATAAATGTTGCAGGACCATTAGTGAGACCGAAGGACATTACTAAGAACTCACAATGACCATATGTAGTCCGAACGTCTTTGATATATCCTTACCTCTCACCGTAAGTTTGTGATGCCTCAACCTCAAGTTAATCATAGAAAAGTAGCTTGCCCCTTGGAGCTGATCAAACAAGTTGTCAATCCGAGGGAGAGGGTACTTGTTCTTGCTTTTGACTTTATTACGTTGGTGGTAATCAATACGCATTCTTAAGGACTCATCCTTCTTCTTCACAAAAAAACCGGAGCACCCCATGGAGAAATACTACGTCTTATGAAGTCTCGTTTAGTAAATCCTTGAGTTGTGCCTTCAACTCTTTCAATTTGGCCGGAGCCATCTGATAAGGGGGAATTGAAATGGGACTTGTATTCGAAAGCAAATCAATACCAAAATCAATTTCCCATTCGAGAGGAATAGCGGGAAAATCATTTTGAAAGACCTTGAGAAATTCACTCACTACGGGGACCGAATTTTTGAGTGTAGATCTTCGACTCTTACGATATGGTATAGACAACCTTTAGAGATTATTTTGCATGATTTTAGACAAGAGATGATAAATCCTGTAGGAATATAGTTTCCCCCCTTACACTCTACAACGAGTTTATTTAGAAATTTAAACTTCAACACCCTTGTTCAATAATCAATAGAGGCAAAACAAGCATGCAACCAATCCATACCGAATATAATATCAAATCAGGTATATCAAATTTTACTAGTTCAACATAAGAAACTCTATTTGGCAATATTATTGGAAAATTTCTATACACCGTTTTTGCAACAATCGACTCAACCCCCGGAGTACACTATAAAAGTTTCATGCAAAATATCGGGTTAAGTGTAAAACTTTGTTGCTACTAGAGGGGTAATAAATGATAAAGTACCACTGGGATAAAGTAAGGAATATACATCAATAGATGAGACTTTTAACATAGCGGTCACCACGTCGGGAGAATTCTCTTGCTCACCCCTAGAGCGGAGAGCATTGAAGCGATTCTTCTTTGGAGACTCATTTAAACTACTTGTTTGAGCTTGACTACCTTTTTCTTTAGCCTTAATATTAGGGCAATCCCTAAACTTGTGCCCACTTACGACAACTAAAACAATTGTCTATCCCATTAAATCAATCACAATAGTGTTTCTTGCCTCACTTTCCACAAGTTGGTTTCTCTATTCGTGAACTAGTACTTTTTACCTTCTTAGGCTTAGTTTTAGACATCCTATCACCACTAGCTTAAGGGAACTTTGAAGAAACTTGATTAGAAGCCCGCTTCTTAAATCTAGTCTAGTCTTGTATCTCAAGCCTATTCTTTTAAGAACCTCCATCAAAAGATCTTTCCATGTTAGCATCTCTACTCTTCCACTTAACCCTTGCTTATTCCACATGCTTGGCATTCACAATAAGACGAGAAATGTTCATGTTTTCATGTAGCATAGCCGAGTGACACTCCTCTTGTAAATAATCCGACACCCCCATCACAAAGTAACTCATTTGATTTTTAGAATTGGAAACAAAAGAAGGAGCATAATTCGACAATTTAGTGAATTTCAAGGAGTATTCATGAACACTCATGCCTGCTTGGCGAAGGTTGATGAATTCCACCACTTTAGCTTCCCTCATCTTCCTAGGAAATAACAGATCATGAAAATCCTTCTTGAAAATCTCCAAAGTTACTGGACCACCCCTCAATGGTCTATTATTTCTCCATTGGACGTACCATGCATGAGTTTATAAGTGGCCAACCCAGCCTTCCCACTTGTGGACAACCCCATAGACAAGAGTATCTTATAGACTTCATGGATGAACTCTTGGGAGTATTTTTCAACCTTTGACCAATAGAAATAGGAAGGTTCATCCGAGTGAATTCCCTTAGACGGTAGGCCATAGTAACAACTTGTTGATTTACTTGGGGTACAACCTCCCGGCTAGCTTGGGCTTGTGTAGTGACGGATTGGGCTAATAGGATAAGGGCAACCCTTATGTAACAATCCATCAAGGGTGGAGGATTCACCTAAGCTTGTTCAACATTAGCTTCTTCTTCAAAAGGAGAGCTTAATCACCACGGGGAAGATCTCCCGCATTGGAAATCTCCTCTTCAAGTCTTCTTGCCACATTCCTTATAGTGTTCATATTCATATAATCATAATAATAGGATTAGATGCAAAAGCACACCATAAGTATACTCTAATGGCATAATATTAGATTTCCAAGAAAGTTAGTTTCCTAGGCATCACGTAGGTTCCTATTCATAAGTGTGGCACGCTTCACAATTATAAATATGAACTTACATAGACATTGTTGAGAGAGACATTGACTCTAACATAATTTAACCTCATGCATTGATACAAAGTTTGTCACATCCGGGTTTACCCTCTAGACGCAACCGGCGTCGTCCTCCTCTTTGAGGACTAAGACTAGACTCTTTGTTTACATGATTACATTCATAGGTCAAATTAAGATGAAAATTTTAAACTTTTTCATTACTTTTACATACATCCACATAATATATATATATATATATGTATATACATAAATATATATATATATCACGTATACATAGACTTTTGCATATATTGCACATAATTACATATAAGATAGAATATAGTCTTCAAAGATTGTCTCATCCCATAATCATCTAACAGGATTAGCAATTCACGCATACCCCATACATCAATGTTAGGAAAACCACATATAGGCTTTATGCAATCCTTACTCAAACGAAAAAAGAGATAATCTAAGAGTCTTCGAACTAAAACAACAATAACATAAGCTCGATATTGGCATCGTTCTCGGAAATTGAGGACCTACCCTACTTTGATGATCAAAGGAATCAATTCTTCTTCATGTGAACTTCCAAAGCACTTCAACGACCAAAACCTAAAATGTTGGGGAAAAGTAAGAAAAGGGGTTAGTACACCACTTGTACTAAGTATGAGACCATGTTCACACATACATTTAAAACATGCTAATAAAAGGGAATTTTTATAAAGTATGCATTTTTTATCTAAAACCCGTTTTGTACATTCAACAAGACAATACCAATCAATATTGGATATCAATTAAGTCATAGGCATGTTTATTTGAATACTAAAACATCAAGTCTAGTCATGTTATCCATTCATACCATATAAGTAGATACATACTCAAGTAACTCTATCATCAATTCATATTAACAATGAGCATAAACAAGGGTACATTGCATTATAAACAAAGCTAGACAATTACCTATAAACCCCATTAAGTCAAAAAATGCAATGACCATGAAAAGCCCCATAACCTTACTTAATCAAGTAACTGAACAAGAATCATGACAAAAATCCTACTTCACTTAACATGGGATTCAGATATACATTTCATGTTATTTTAACCGTATGAACCAACAAATATTCATAAGTGAACTAATAAACAAATAGTATCAACAATGTGCAAGTTCATAATGTACTTATCATATATCAGTTTAAGCATAATCATATATAAGATCATCCTCCTAAGACTCCCCACAATGATAACTAGTGCAATGCTTAGGTAGAGTCCCATACCCATACCTAGACTAAGTTAGACCCCTTAGTTTATCTTAGTTAGAGTTCAATACTTTCGTTCATTTTACCTTTTGGAAAAATCTTTCCCTAACCGACATAGACCACATGAGCTAGTGTGGATTCGATGTCATAAAACCCTACACCGAAGGAAGGCGGACTACTTGCCAATGTGGTACCAATACATAAAACATAGCAACTATGTGATCCACTAGTTAGTATTCCTATGGGTGCAACATAGTTCAAAACCTAGGGGATATAGTTGTGTAATGACGGATTGGGCTAATAGGTTAAGGGAAGCCCTTATGTCACCATCCATCAAGGGTGGAGGATTGACCGAAGCTTGTTCAACATTAGCTTCTTCTTCAAGTGGAGAGCTTGATCACCATGAGGAGGATCTCCCGCATTGGCAATATCCTTTTTAAATCTTCTTGTCGCATTCCTTCGATTGTTCATTTTACTATAATCACAATAATAGCATTAGATGCCAAATCACACCATAAATATACCCTAATGGCACGATATTAGCTTCCAAGAAAGTGAGAGTTTCCTAGGCATCACGTAGGTTCCTATCCATAAGTGTGTCATACTTCACAATTATAAATACGAATATACATAGACGTGTTTAAGAGAGACATTGACTCTAAGATACCTCAACCTCATGATTTGATACAAAGTTTCTCACATCAGGGTTTACCCTTTAGACGCAACCAGCTTTGTCCTCCTCTTTGAGGACTAAGACTAGCCTCTTAGTTTACATCATTACATTCAAAGGTCAAATTAAGATGAAAACTTACAACTTTTTTCATTACTTCTACTTGGAGGCTTACATAGACCTCTACATACACATAATATATATATATATATATATATATATATATATATATATGTATGTGTGTGTGTGTGTGTGTGTGTGTGTGTGTGTCTGGTATACATAGATCCTTCGTATACGAAAGTTACATAGCAATCTACTTGTACGGCACATAATTACATATAAGATAGAAGATGGTCTTCAAAGATTGTATCATCTCATTACCATCTAACATGATTAGCAATTCTCGCATAGCCCATACATTAATGTAAGGACAGCCACATATAGGCCTATTACTATCCGTACTCAAATGAAAGGAGATAGAATATAAGAGTCTTAGAACTAAAACAACAACAACATAAGCTCGATATTGACATCGCCCTCGAAAATTGAGGACCTACCCTACTTTGATGATCAAAGGGTCCAATTTTTGTTCATGTCGACTTCCAAAAAACATCAACGACCGGAACCTAAAATGTTGGGAAAAAATGGGGTTAGTACACCACTTGTACTAAGTATGAGACCATGTGCACACATACTTTGAAAAACATGCTAAGAAAAGGGAATTTTCA
Source organism: Solanum pennellii (assembly GCF_001406875.1). Lineage (NCBI taxonomy): Eukaryota > Viridiplantae > Streptophyta > Magnoliopsida > Solanales > Solanaceae > Solanum > Solanum pennellii. The sequence goes on from NC_028640.1 coordinate 27,649,259, forward strand.
TGAAGTATGAATTTTTCTTCTTTAAAACCCTTTTGAACATTCAACAAGACCATACCAATCAATATTGCATATTTATTAAGTCATAGGCATGTTTATCACAATACTACAACATCCAGTCTAGTAAAGTCAACCATTCGTACCATATAAGTAGATAAATACTCAAGTAACTCTATCATCAAGTCATATTAACAATGAGCATAAATAAGAGTAGATTTCATTAAAAACAAAGCAAAATAATTACCTATGAACCCCATAAAGTCAACAAGTGCAATGACCAAGAAAATCCCCATACCCTTACTTAATCAAGTAACCGAACAAGAATCATGACAAAAATCCTACTTAACATAATATGGGATTTTGATATGTATTTCATGTTATTGTAACAATATGAACAATTAAATATTCATAAGTGAACTAATTAACATATTCATAAGTGAACTAATTAACATAAAGTATCAACAACGTGCAAGTTCATCATAAATTTAACATATATCATTTTAAGCATTATCATACATAAGATCATCCTCCTAAGACTCCCCTCAAGGCTAACTAGTGTAATGCTTAGGTAGAGTCGGATACCCTTAGATAATCTTAGTTAGATTTTAATCCTTGGGTCATTTTACCTTTCGGGAACATCTTGCCCTAACATACATAGACCACATGAGCTAGTATGGATCCGGTGTTATAAAACCCTACACCGAAGGAAGGCGGCCTACTTTCCAAGGTAGTACCAAAACATAAAACATATCAACTACGTGGATTCACTAGTTAGTAATCCTATGGGGGCAACATAGTTCAAAAACTAGGAGATATAGTTGGGACCCTCTTTATGCTACATGCATTGTAGTCTCCAATATCAAGAGTACTTTATTGATCATACCTTCCCTATGTGGGAAGGGACACTCCTCACTCTAGTTCACTCGATGCTAAGCTAGAGTCCTTTTTTGAAATGTCTTTAAGCCTATAATTATCAATCATAGCTTAGTATAGGTTATAGGGTTTATCCCTTACATAAAATCATCATCATCATAGATCATTAACAATTGCATGAGTATCAGTCCTTTCACTACAGTTCATATAGGTGAAATTACCACAATACCATTTCATATCATGATATGACAAATTGGTAATTCATTCATCCTCCTTATAATATTTAAATATTAAGCCAAAACCTCACAATCATAATCAAGAAATTTAAATTCACCATCATACAACCCTATCAATCCTAATTAAGGGTATACTCCAATATAACGTCATGAGTTAATTATAATCAATCACAATTTGAAGTAAAGGATAGATTTCATAAGAGTTACCAACTCTTCTTCATAGTTCATCATCAAGGTATAATCATAAGCCCTCTATTCTACCCAATATATGTATACATCATCATAATTCAATAATCAACATGATAACAAAGCCACAAACAATCACTATATCACAATTCAATTACATATCTAAACTTGATAGCTAGGTCAATTAACATCCTAACGTAGATCATCTTCTAAAGAACTAGCATGAAAGACTAGAAATCACTAAAATTTCTTCATGATTAATGTAACGAAATCATTTAATAGCAATTCAACCAATAACAAAGTCAATTGAAGCAATTTCAACTTAATTCACGTCAATATCGAACCTAGGGTTAAGATTAAGGGTCATCATTATAAACTACACCAAACAATCAATATATATAATAAATAAGTTAAAATACATGTTAATATATTCACATTATCCAATATATAACACAAACAAATCAATTCATAACATAATATTCGATATTGAGAAGAACCCACATGAAAACCCAACTTTTGAAAATACTTTGAAGGAACCCTTTGAGGAAAAAGGTCTCAAAGGTGAATTAGATCCCATACCTCAACGGTTTTGGCGTACCGTCGCATGAATTCGTCATGCCAAGTACGTCTTTCTGTTATTTTCAAACAAGGGCACACGCGACGGAACCAATGACGGACCGTCTCATCTGCGACGGACCATCGTCAGGGACTCGTCCCATCATTAATGAAGCGTACCCGACCTGACCCAGCTGGGTTTTTTTTAAAAATTCTGAAAATTCAAAAAACCCACCCCCTTCATTTCACCCCACTCCTTCCCTCTTCCTCTGATTTCCCTACCTTTTCAACTTCCAAGATCATAACCCTCTCTCTTACAACTGATCATTCTCCCAAATTCCCCAATTCCTAAAATTCACTATCTACTAGTCGGAGTCTGCCGTTGTGGTTCTTTACTTGATCACCAAGTACCTTCCTCTCTTGATTTTCTCAAATTCTCAGGTATGTGTCTCTGATTTCTACGCATTTACATTGCATTTTTTTTATCAATTAGTATTAGCCTAGTTCTTCTTGATGGGCTCATTCTTTAATAAAATTCTGTCTGACCTATTAGCCTAGTTCTTCTTGATGGGCTCATTCTTTAATAAAATTCTGTCTGACCTAGGTAGAGAATCCTCAAAATTGCCGTATTAAAACTCTACAAATAAGTGCTTTAGCATTGCTAGTTTACTAGGTATTTGGGTTAGAAAAATGTAGGTCAAAACACTAAAAAATCCATTTGGGTCTTAGGGGATGAATGGGGCAGCCCCACTTCTGTCACTGAATGATAGAATGAGACCACGATGACAGACCATCGTACCCATGAGGGACCATCATTGGGTCCGTGCAAACATCCCTAACACCTTCTGTCCAATTTTCGCCAAGTGCCACCAACGGACACATGTGACGGACCAGTGTTCCCACGATGGTCCATCCTGCACAACTGTTCTGGTTGTCAGACAACCTTGTTCCTAAGGGTCTCTCACTTTTTCTATGTGTTCTCCAACAGACACATGCGACGGACCTTCATTCCTGGGACGGTCCGTCCTGCACACCTGTTCTGGTTGTCAGAGACCCTGTTCCTAAGGGTCTCTCACTTTTTCTATGTGTCCTCCAACGGAGACATGCGACGGATCGTCGTTCCCTCGACGGTCCATCCTGCACATACCGTCATGACGATCAGAGACTTTTCTCATAAGATTCTCCATACTTTTTCCAAGTGTACTCTTATGGACAACTACGACAGACTGTCATACCCTCGACGGTCCGTCCTGCATATACCGTCATACTTGTCAGAGACTTTGCTTAAGGGTTCTCCACATAAACATAGTTTAAGTAAGACATGACGGACCCCATGATGGTCCGTCGTACTCACGATGAGCCATCACCTAGTCCGTCGTGTTTCACTATTACTATAGAAATGTCATTACATCTTAACTCTTATATTTATTTTTTGTGGTTTTGATTGTCTTGTTTGCTCCTTCTAGTACTAATATTGATTCTTTACATGTACTATCTATTATGGCGCCAAAACATGATCAAGTCTACGCACGCGGGCGATCAAAGTCTGTCGCCCCGTGTACCCGCCTGTTCATTGGCTCTGATGATGAGCGTGACCCCGAGTACGTGCCCCAAGGCACTTCCACCCCATCCCGAGCTGCACGTGCTGCCAGAGCCACACCCAAAAAGGTGGTGTCCGGCATATTCACTGCCTCCCAGTCTGATGAGGAGAGCACATTGAATGGCACACCTTCTGGGTCAGCTACCAATGGAGAAGGAGCATCTGGCTCCTTACGAGTTTCGTGGTCGGAGGAAGCCTCCGGATCTACTGAGGTCCCTGCACCCGCCACCGCTGCACAGTCTGCCTCGTCTGATGAGGCTGACAATTCTTAATCCACACCCGGCTCACCGACTCGTGCTCTCACCCCGGTTGCCGACCAGCCCAACGATGGTGTGTCGACGGGCAGTATCAAGTTTATTCCGATGCAAAGTTCCTGAATGACAAAGGAGTCATGACACAGACACTTACATTGGAGCGGCGGGTCCTTACGGGAAGTCTACCGACTATGCCAGAGATCCACAATCTCTTCACCATACATCATTTGGAGTGGAAAGCACGTTCGTTGGGATGTTATAGTGAAGATTTGGTAAGAGATTTCTATGTCTCTTACGTGGATACGCTTAGATAACATATTGATAGGCGGGATTCCCCCGCAAAATAGGCCCCACTGGAGCATGTCTGAGTACGCGGCATTCAGGTTGATATCTCCCTGCCTTCCATCCGCCGCTATTTATACGGCGAGAATGTTGATGCTAACTGGAGCCCTCTCACCGCCGAGTTTTACTACAGACTGCAAATTGTCAAAGATAGACAATTCCTGCGTGAGCCATCGCTGAGAGAGACCACCAAGAGATGGATGGCCCTGCACTTGTCCGTTGGTGGAGAGGGTGCTGACTGGGTGACCGAGCCGAAATGAGCCATCAAGAAGGCTAACCTGACCTTCACGGCGAAGGATTTGTGGTTGATTGTCTGCCACTGCCTTTCCCCCACAGCCGCTTATAATATAGTCACATGGGATCGTGCAGTACTGATGGCGGCGATGATTGTCGGGTTTGAGGTGGATTTTGCTTGGCTTCTACAGGCGGTCATACACGAGAGGGCTTTTAAGGTCACAACTACTTACCCTTTCCCGTGCATGATATTTTCTCTATGCAGATCCGCAGGTGTGCCTATATGATCCATTGATCAGCTTAAGACCCCGCTGGGCACTGTTGATATCGGCCTAATCAGGGATGAGGCCAATGATTTAGCTTCACGCAGAGGGCCCCGTCAAGAGGTTCCTCCTCTTGGTGACAATCTGGCTGATATGGTAGCACAAGCCTACACAGCTACGCAGGCGGCTTCCACTGGCACTACCCCGGTCGAGTCTATCCCGGGTAGTAGCACTTCCCAGAGCTCCTCTCGCTCAGCCCATTTCCCCGCTATAGTCCGGCTTGCTAGGGTCAAGAAATTAGAGGCATAGATGGCTACACTTCTGCATCACATCCAGCCTTTGATGCAGAGATCTATTGCTCAGGATGAAGAGCGCTTGGAGTGGAGAATGGTCCAGCACAAAGAGCGGAAGATCGATGAGATTCATCAGCGTTTGCACGCTTTGAGTTGCGGGTGCTAGCCCGGCCAACCCCTCAGGTTGATGTGTTGACCCTTCAGGCAGCGGTCGATAGTCTTCACGCAGACATCGATATGATCTTAGAGGCTAGGGTGCCAGAGTCTGAGGACCCTCTTATAGAGCCTGCTTAAGACACAGTTATGGCGGCCCTATTTGCCACTTTAGAGATTCCACCACTTCCCCCTTCAGAGCATGCTAACAGGCGTAGGGGTCCAGAGGAGGATGAAGCTCAAGTACGAAAGAAGGAGCACCGTGAGATGGACGCTTCAAGGAGAGCCTCGCTTGCTGATGAAGAGGCGCGTCAGATAAGAACAGTAGAGTTAGCTACTGGGGCGTCTAGCTCCAGAAATGTGGAGATAGCGGAAGGCACTGCTGATAGTGCTGTTGATGCTGAGGACACTACTGAGGGTGTCCAGATTATAGAGGTAGTGGGTTCCGGGGACCAAACCCACCAGCTTGCTGATCGTCGGCGCTTTGCGCCCCAGGTTTGCTTCACCTACCACTCTTGTATTTCAATTTTATTATGCATTGGGGCAATTGCATGTCTTTTTGTTGGGGGTGGGGTAAATGGAAAGTGAGTGCTAGGGTGAAGTATGAGTAGCCTTATTCACTATCCTCTTTTAGGGTCTTGTTGCCTGTGTTCTTTTTCCCCAAGAGACTTATTATTTTTTCTGTTGAACCGACATGTCTATATCTTCTGTACATAGTTTAATTTTGAAGCATGATGACTAAAATTATATCCTGATAAAATGAAAATGATGCATGACTAGGCATAGTAATTGATAAATGTGTGGCTATAAGCATGACATAGAGGTACACCACTGCATCACCCTAAGTCTATAATTCGAACTAGGTGTCTGATAATCTGGTAGAGTAATGAGATGGCAAGTGAGTGTGAGGAAGATTTGAATAGTACACTATTTGTACTAAAATTATTGTGTGAAAAATGAGGATTTTGTTTTGAAGTGAGTACACTAGTTGCAATACCGGAAATATTAGCACCTCGGTGAGAAATTGAAGAGGATAGTTGTTAGTGCATGGTGAGTCTGTGTCATGGTCTGATTACACATAATTCAAGCCTAATAGTGATAGCATGCATAAACATGATGAGACTGATCGTGATTGATAGACAAATGATTGTGAAAGATAAAACATGGATACTATTGTACAAAGATTTTGTATTGAGTCATAATGCATCGCTTGAGGAAAACAACGAATTTAAGTTGAGGGTATTGATATACCGTGGTTTCACGGTATTTTTAATAATTTTTCCTTAAGATTAATTCGTCCAAAAGACTTTTTTGCACTAATTTTTATGTAAGTTTCTCTTTATTTGCAGGAAATTTGTCTAAAAGATGAATGGGGAGGTTTTTGAGCAAGAAATAGAGAAAAGTACCACCTACGGAGCTTGTGATGGTTCATCGTGCTCGTTAAGGTCCGTAGGTGGCATTGTAGTGCAGCTGCTGAAGGAAGATGGGGAATTCTGACCAAGTGTGGGGCTACGGAGTGCGTGAAGGACCGTCGTAGCCATGACTGTCCGTCCTGTTGGTTCGTCATGAAGATCAGAGATGTAGTCCCTGTATCCAAATTCCAAGAGTTCAAGTGTTTTGGAACGGATACCCTCGACGGACCATTGAGCCTGTGATGATCCGTCATACCTGCCGTCGAGGGTAATGAAGAGAGCAGCAGAAGAAATTGCAGAATTATGGAATGACGGAATCCATGACGGCCTTCATAACAACGACGATCCGTCGCGTGGTCCGTCGACCCAGTCGCGTTTTGACAGATTTCCAGCAAATAGAGTCCTTATTTAATTAGGTTTTTATTTTTATAAATAGTTCGACACACCTCATTTTTGAGGCTAGACACTTGATTATTTTTTTAGACTCTTTGTCAGACTCTTGATTATTTTTAGACTCTTTGTTAGACTCTTGAATAATTTTTAGACTCTTGTAATTGATTGTTTGTGACTTTTGTTGATTAATCAAGTGAACTTTTGGATTTTATTCTTTCTCGTTGAAGTAAGTGCATGAATTCTTATATTACATATTTAAATATTGTGATTATGACTATGGGTAATTAAACTCCATAACTAGGGTTGTGGGAACTATAGGCGAATGATGAGGTAAAACCTAACAAACATAACAATTTTAGAATAGTGTCTTCCATATATTGATAATTCTTTCGCTTAGAAGTCTTTTTAACGGATGGCCAACGTTAGAACTCTCCTTAATGTTACTTGCCGGACCAAGGAGGTAGATAATAGGAAAAGAATTATCAACATAGATTTAGTGTATACTATCTAATAGGCTAGTATTGATTGGTACGAGGTAATAACTAAGTCAAATATCGAATACGATGCTTAATATGAGGTAAAGGTAAGGGTTAGTATAGCAACACACGTAGCCGGACCAAGGTGCGGAGTGAAATTTTCTAGATGCTGGACCAAGAATTTAGAAATACATAACTTATCACTTTGCATTCAAGATACTAGGAAAGAATTGTTATTGTTAGAATTATCAAGTTATGAACCTGTGGGGAAGACCTAAACCCTAGTTACTTTGATTAATTGATTAAACTCCAACATTTGAAGCTGTTAGTTGTCTCCTTTAATTTCGCTAGTTATTATCATTTATTTAGAAATAGAAAACCCCCCTTTTATAATTTTTGCTTTCCAAAGAAATAATTGACTGACAAATAGTAATAATAGATTGAAGTTCAGATTATACTATTTTCCTCGTAGGAACGATCCCAACCTCACTAGTTGAGTTATTTACTTGAAATGACCGCTTTACTTTTTATTTGAGAAGTATGTTTGAGCGTATCATAGGTTAGGCTTTCTTGGGAAGCTTGGACACTCATGAAGGGTCTTTCCTCAAGGACACTTTGATGGTCCTTGGGGATTTTTTCCTAGACGTTTCCAAACCAAATATGTTCGTATACAAGTTTAGTATCTGTCACATGAATTTCATCCATAAGGAACACTTAAAACTCAATGAAAATTGCCAAGACGCACAAGGTTGTTTCACAGCAAACCATTTAAATGTCATGGGCGTTCTTGGATGTTGACCTCCAAATTTTATGAAACTTGACACACTTACTATATAAACCATATTAACTCCTTCAATAACTTCATTAACTCATGAAACACACAACTAGGCATATAACCACATTTAATGCTCAAATATGACTTAGTCGTCCATTGATGTTTTACTTACAGATCACCAAAAACTCTAGAAACTTCCTCAATACTATATTTTTTACTATTTTAGGACCTTAAACTCTCATAACAACCGTATTAGGCTCTAGCTTCACCTAACTCATTTTCGAGATATTACACTCATGATGATAGGGTGCCTAACACTAAGTCTCAAAAGGGAAGAGGTACTGCTTCACTAAGGAAGAAGACAAATTGTGGAAAGTGTGGAAAGAAACATTAGGGTGAATTCCTAGTTGAGATGGAGAATGTCTTTGGATCTGGTAAAAGTGGTCACAGGGTTAGATATTGCCCTAATATGATGGGACAATACAAGGGGAGTTGACCAATAAGTGGTTCAAATATTAATGCTCCGAAAAAGAATCACTTTTATGCTCTCTGTTCTAGGGATGAAAAAAAAGAGTCTCCCAATGTGGTGATAGGTACGTTACAAGTCTTTTCCTTAAAGGTTTGTGCTTTAATAGATTAGGGTGTTACCTTGTCATTGGTTACTCCTTTGGTAGATAGAAAGTTTTATATGTTGCCCGATATCTCGAATGAACCTTTCATAGTTACTACCCCAGTGGGTGAGTCGGTGGTTGCGAAAAAAGTATATAGAAATTATTCTATAATGTTTCCAATCGAGATACCCATATTGAATTGGTAGAACTTGATATTTTAGATTTCGATATCATTTTGCAATGGATTGCTTGCATGCTTGTTTTTCTTCCATTAGTTTAGGACAAGAGGTCTCAAGTTTATTTTTCCTAATGAACCCATCATTGAGTGGAAAGGGGAAATTCTATTACTAGAGGTCGTATCATTTCTTGCCTAAAGCTTATAAAATAATTTCTAAAGTCTATATATGCCATGTTGTAAGAGTCAAAGATTTATACTCCGAAGTTCCTCCCATTGTGTTAGTCCATGTAGTGATAGAATTTCTTGAGGTCTTTCCTAATGATCTTCCCAAAATCTCTCCCTAATGGGAAATTGACTTGCTACCGGATACAAATCCCATTAAAAATTCCACCTTATCGGATGGCTCTGTCTAAACGAAACAATTGAAGTCTCAACTCAATAATTTACTAGACAAAGGCTTAATTCAACCTAGCTTTTCCCCTTGAGGTTCTCTAGTTTTATTTGTAAAGAAGAAAGATGGATCCCTTAGGATGTGTATCGATTACCGGAAACATAAAAAAGCGACATTAAGAATAAGCATCCTCTCCATCAAATTGATGACTTGTTTGATCAAATCTATAGGGCAAGCTACTTTTAATAAATTTATTTAAGGCCGGGATATCACCAACTTTTATTTGACAGCTGAAAATATAAAAAAACGGCTTTTCGGACAAGATGTGGTCACTATGAATTTAGAATGATGTCTTTTGGGTTGAATAATTCCCCTAAGGTGTTTATGGACTTAATGAATAGTGTGTTCTGAAACTACCTAGATGCCTTTGTGATTATCTTTATAGATTACAACTTGGTGTATTCAAAAAATAGGGGGTGATCATATGGGTCATTAGAGAGTGGTTTTGCAAGTATTGAATGAACGCCATTTATATGTGAAGTATATCAAATGTGAGTTTTTGTTAAGCCAAGTAGAATTTCTTGCTCATGTCATCTCTAGCGAGGGTGTAGATGTCACATTCGAGAATAGCCCCTGGATGTAATCGTCATCATCGTCCTCTTTGATGACTAAGACTAGACTCTTATCTTACATCATTACATTCTTAGGTCAAATTAAGTGGAAAATTTAAAACTTTTCATTACTTCTACTCGGAGGTTTCCATAGACCTCTAGATACACATAGTATATATATGTCGAATTTACATAGACCCTTCATATAGGAAGATTACTCAGTCTTTTACTTTTGTTGCACATAAGTATATAAAATATAACATAGTCATAACAGTGGTCTCATTTCTTAACAATCTAATAGGACTATATCAAATTGGCCTAGCCCATACATCAATTCAACAACATCATATATAGGTAATACAAATGTTTAGTACTCAACTGAAAAGAAAGAAACATAAGATTCTTAATCTCATAACAACTCCAATAGCTATATAGCGGTATCACCCTCGAAAAGTGAGGACCTACCCTACTTTTATGATCAAGAGATCAAAGTCTTCTTCAAGTCGTCCTCAAAAGACTTCAACGACCAGAACCTAAAATATTGGGGAAAATAAGAAATGGGGTTATTACACCATTTGTTTTAAGTATGAGACCATATGCACATAGACTTTGAAATAATGCTAAGAAAAAAGGACTTTATGAAAAAGGAACATTTAAAAAAGTATGCACTTTTCGTTAAAACATTCATGCACATTCAACAAGACCATACAAACCAATATGACATGTTCATTAAGTCATACACATGTACATCACAAGAAAACAACATAATGTATAGTCAAGCAACCATACATAGCATATACTTGAATACACAGCCAAGTAACTTTGTCATCAAGTCATAATAGTAACAAGCATGAATAATAGTACATTTCAACATAACCAAAGCAAGACAATTACCCATGAACCCCTATCACGTGAACAAGTGCAATGACCAAGCAAAGACCCATAACCTTAATCAATAAAGTAACCCAAAAATAATCTTGACCAACATTCTACTTTATATAACATGACATTTAAGAGTACATTGTATCCTACTTTAACAATATAGAGCAACACATACTCATAATTTACACCAATCAATATATATTATAAAAAATGTGTAAGTTCACCATATACATGTCATATAGAATTATAATCATATTCATACATAAGAACATCCTCGTAAGACTTCCTTCAAGGGTAACTAGTGCAATGTTTAGGTAGAGTCCCATACCCCTATCTAGACTAATCTATACACCTTAGGTCATCTTTGTTAGAGTTCATTCCTTTAGTACATTTTACCTTTTGGTAACATCTTTCCCTAACCGACATAGACCACATGTGCTTATGTGGAATCCGGTGTCATGGAACCCTACACCGAAAGAAGGCGGACTACTTGCCAAGGTAGTCCAAAACATGAACATAGCAACTACATGGATCCACTAGCAAGTATTCCTATGGAGGCAACATAGTTCAAGAACTACAATATATAGTTGGGACCCTCTTTATGAATGATGCATTGTAGACTCCAATCTTAACAGTACATTAGTGATCCTACCTTCCCTATGTGTCAAAGGACACTCTTTACTCTAGTTCACTCGGTGCTAAGCTAGACTCCCTTTTAGAAATGTCTTTAATGTCTTTATTGATCATCATATCTTATTGTCTTCATAGGGTCTAACCCTTGTATAACATCATCATCAACATAGATCAATATGAATTTCATGAGTATTGTCCTTTCATGGCAATTTATATAGGTGATGTTAGCATGTTAATATTATCATATCATGATAAGGCACATTGGTAAATCATTCACCATCCTTATAATATCTACGGCTTAAGCAAACATCTCACAAATCATAGTCAAGAAATTTTAATTCAACATTATACCATCCTATCAATCCTAATACAAGGCCACTGCAACACATTATCATGACTTATTCACAATTAACCATAATTTGAAGTAAAGGATAGGGATCAAAAGACTTACCAAGTCTCCTTCATAGTTCATCATCAAGGTCTTACCATCAACCCTTAATTCAACCTAATTACTGTATAAACTTATCATCATCAATGAATAACATGATAACATGACTAGAAGAATCACTACATCACAATTCAATACTAGATCATAGCTTAACACAAGATACCTAGGTCAATTCACAACATATTTCATAACCTAAACCAATTATCAAGAACTAGTATGAAAAGACTACGAATCATAGTAATTCATTCATGAATAGTAGAACAACATCATCTAGTTGTAATTTAACCCATAGCGAAGTAAAATGAACCAATATAATACAATTCATATAAAGATAACAACCTAGGGTTAAGAGGTAAAGGTCTTCTTCTACAAACTAAAACAAATCATAAAGATATCTCATAATTATGTTAGTATAAATGTGAATCTATTCATAATAAAAAAATGATAAACAAATCAATTCATAAAATCAATTTTGTATATGATGAAAACCTACTTGAAAACTCATTATGGAACCCTTTGAAGAAAGAGGTCTCAAAGGTGAATTAGATCCCATAAAATTTTAATTGATGAAAATTGATGGAGGAAATTGACCCTTTTCATTTGTTAAACCCTCCACTGGTTTGGTATTCAATGGTGTTTTCCACTAGAGAGAGAACGAAGACCGAAGGAAGAGAGTTTTGGCTTTGCGAATTATGAACTTATGATAGTCTAATTTAGGTTAGGGTATTTATATAGGTCATTAATTAACTTAATTATACCTTCATTAACCCCTAAATACCAACCTAACCCCTTAATTAATTATTTGGAACTAGTTCAAAACGTGCATAATAATGTATCCCCACAGATGACACCACGATCAACGGATCGTGGGTCAATCGACGGCCAACCCCCCTTCAGTGCTGCACATCCATAGTCTTGTTCAGAGACTATGTAAATGAGGCCCTTCAATGATTTGGATAAGTTTTGGTTGATGGATGGAATTGACTCCGACGTTGATCCACAGATGTTTCGTCGATGGCCTTTCGTGGGTGCACACTGCCCAGACAATATTTCAATCCAACGTGCAAGGGTCCTCCTCAAGGGCCCTTTTTTGGTTCTTGGGAATTTGTACCTGGATGTTCCAATTATTAATAAACTTAAACACATGTTAGACACCCTTCAACAAATTATCTTCATTTTCCAACTTCGAAAAGCCTGTCAAATTGGCTAAGGCTTGCTAGTACCTCCTTGAACTAGTTTCCGGATGTCATGGAAGTTCTTGGACGTTTTTGTTTGTAGACTTCCTAAATGACTTATAATCATTATTATGGACCTTAAAAACAGTGTCTAGACCTTATGAAACTTATTTTAGGCTCTAGAACACGTCTTGGATTTTCAAAGTGTTACATTATCCCCCTCCACCACCCTTAGGAACATTCGTCCCCGAATGACACTAAAAATCTTTAGAAGGAAGGAATAGATTCATGAATAGAAGCCGAACCAACTATAAACACATAACAACATCGACCATATCATTTACACAAGGCAGTTCATAATTTCAATTACCACACATAAGACTCAACATTACATTATGAGGAATACCCTTCTCACAACAAGATCTCAACATAGCATTTATGAGTCAATCATGATAAATTTCAAGTTACCAACATGTTACTTATTAATTCATAGAAACTCACCATATGAAATTGCACCACATAACTCAAAACAAGACAAAGAACAAATTTGACAATTTTCAAGTTAATTAGGCATGATTCATTTTAACAATATAAAAAATTCACAGTTTTGCAAAACTTCTTCAACAATAAAGAAATTTCCATTCTTAGTCATTATTTTCATTATTAGTAAGAACAAATAACATTAGTTATAAAATAGATGAGGGTAACGGGACTTCATGTCGGCCTCGACCTCCCTATTACACCTCAACTAGGTGATTCTTCTACAACACCTTTACGAAAACCACCTCTTTATTTCTAACTTCTTGACTTGTCTATCAAGAATTTGAACCGGAACTTCCTCATAAGAGAGGTTGTATTTGACACCATGTCCCTCATTAAAAAGAATAGACTCGGGATCACTTATACACTTCTTAACCATGGAAACATGAAAAACTGGATGAACCAAAGCCTATTTACTAATCAACCTTAACTCATAGGAAACCTTCACAACCCTTTGCAAGATTTCATACAGACCCACATAACGAGTACTCAATTTCACTTTCTAGACAAATCTAACTACCCCTTTCTTAAGCGAAATTTTCAAATACTTCTTGTCTCCTTGTTCAAACTCTAAATCCCTTCTCGTATGTTCGGCATAAGACTTTTGCAAACTATAGGCTGTTTGCAAGTGATTCATTATAATATAAACCTTCTCAAAAGTCTTCTAAATAAAATTAGAACCAATAAGTGAAGACTTACCCACTTCAAACCATCCAATAGGATCCCTACACCTTCTACCATTCAAGGCTTAATAAATAGACATGGATATGGATGAATGAAAACTATTATTATAAAAAAACTCCACCAAAGGCAAAAGCTTGTACTATTTTCCCTTGAAATCAATAATAAAATCCCTATGCATATCTTCGAGGGTTTGAATAGTACGCTCCGCTTGACCATCCATTTGGGGATGAAAACCAGTGCTTAGCTTCACCTTAGTGCCTAACCTTCTTGGAATGACCTCCAAAACCTAGATATAAATTGTACACCCCTATCCAATATGATGCATAACAGAATACCATGGAGGCACACAATCACATCTATTAAGATCCTCGAATAATCTTCCGCCGAATATAGAATCATATTGCTTTTGAGTCCGAGGAAAACCTACTACAAAATCCATATTGATGTCTTCCCACTCCCAAATAGGAACTTGGTTTTGTTGTAGCAAGCCACCGGGCTTTTGGTGTTTGGCCATAACTTATGGGCAATTTGGACAGTTAGAAACAAATTCCGCTATTTCTTTTTAAAACATTCTCACCAAAATACATCCTTAAGGTAATGGTACATTTTTGTCGAACCCGTATGAATAGAAAAACGGGACCAATGGGTTTCCTCAGGGATCCGTTTCCTCAACCTATCTACATTGGGAACACACAATCTTTCTAGATACCTCAAGACACCACCTCCCCAAGGAGAATGACTCATTAAGCTTACCAAAACCAATTCCTTCAACTCCATGAATGATTGATCAAGGTGTTGTTTGGACTTCACCTAAATTACCAATGATGACTCTGAGTTGTGATGGACTATAAAACCACCATTTGGAGAAACTTCAAACCTCGCAACCAATCTAGCAAACCTATGAACATCTTTCAGTAGGTCTTTCTTGGCTTTATCTACATGATAAACAATTTCCATGGACAAACGACTCAAAGCATCCGATACTACATTGGCCTTACCGGGATGATAGAGGACACTCATGCCATAGTGTTTGAAAACTCGAAGCTTCTTTTTTGTTGGAGATTTAACTCCTTTTAAGTTAATACGGATTGACGACTTTTATGGTCCGTATACACATCCACATGGAACCCATACAAGTAATTCCTCCAAATCTTTAGAGAAAATACCACCGCCGCTAATTCAAGGTCATGAGTCGGATACTTTCTCTCATTCACCTTGAGTTTCTTAGAGGTATTGGCTATAACATTACCATATTTCATCAGAACACACTACAAACCGACTCGAGATGCATCACAATATACTACAAAACCCTTTTTACCCTCTGTAGGGTTTGTACCGGAGCGGAAGTAAGTTTATCCTTCAACATTTGGATGCTCTTTTCACATGCCTCTAACCATTCAATTTTTTTTACTCTTTTGGGTCAAAGTAGTAAAGTGAGATGCAATTGACGCAAGAATATCCACAATCCTCCGATAAAAACCTGCTAGATCCAACAAACTCCTAATGTAGGTTGGAGTCAATGGTGTAGGCCGATTTTTTGTTGCCTTGGCCTTTCTTGGATCAACCTCCTCCCTCACTAGATATGATATGACCAAGAAATTCCACCGACCTCAACCAAAACTCACACTTAGTATACTTTGTGTCACACCCGACTTCTAGACCCTAGGTCAATGCGGCGTCGTTAACCTCTTAGAAGGCGCAGACAGGCCTCTTCCTAGCTTTCATCACAATCATACAATTAAATTTAGCGGAAAATTTAAAACTTTTAAACTTTACTAAAGTGTACTAATACTTCATATAATTTCTGCTTAAGAGTGATATAATTATAGCTTAACATAAACAACCATCTATTAATAGATTGAACAAATAAAATGAAGAATTCATAAAATTATTACTAGTTGCCAAACCGGCCTTAATAGAAAATCTTGAACAAATATCTGAAAGGAAATGCTATTGGAAACATCCTCTAGCTATTTCCAATCTACTAAAGCGAGAATATAAAGAGTAGGCATCCTCGAACTCATGAGGACCTATCAAAGTCTAGAGGTACTAATCTAAACATCTTCAAGCGAATCTTCAATCTTCTTCAAGGACCTGCACTTATAAAAATAGAAATAGTATATGGGTTAGTAGACACTTGTAATATGTAGGGGTATATGTAAATAAACACATAACGACGATGCATGATCAAGGAAAGCTCTTCCTATAGCAACAAACCATTTTTGGAAAGTAAAGTCACATTACTTTCTTGATTCGTTATTTACAAATCCTGCTATGAATATGACATAATTTCATACAATTAAAGTACAGATCTCATTTTCTATATGAACATAAGACCATGGAATCATTAACATAATTTTAGAATAACTTGAGCAAAAATTTATATTTTTTCTCCCCCATTAAGCCGAGAGCTCTTTTTCCCACACTTACATTATTTTTTAGTGTTTTCTTTTAATTGTTGTGTAGTTTAATGATTTCCTTTGATCCTATGTTTTACTTACGGGCGCAATGATTCATTGTAGTCACATTCCTATGATGAATCGAGTAAGTAATCCAAAAGACTATGGAAATGATTTGACTACCCTACTCACAAGTTATTCTTTCCATTCCTGTTAAATTGGCATGAGTCTTTATAAACCAATCCTTATTAGCTATGCCCATTTTTTTTGTTGTTTGCATAATATAATGATTATTGGCTATGTATATTATATGATGGTTGCATAATATAAAGATTATTGGCTATGCCCATTATTTGATCATTTGTCATAATATAAAGATTATTGGTAATGCCCATTATTTGATCATTTGCATAATACAAAAATAATTGGATATGTCTATTATTTGATCATTTGCACGATATAATGATTATGGGGGCATTGATTAGCCATTATGTTTTTCTCACTTTATTGGCATAAGCCAATAAATTTTAAAACTTCATTCTAATCAAACAATAGTGATTTGATTTACTTAAGCTTTTTATTAATTATATAACTTTGAACTGACATATCTTCTTCTTTGATCTCATGTTAACTTTGGACATACTTTTCTTTCATTCTTTCTTACTTTATTTATGAAATCTTTAGCATTAAACTGACATGGATCATCTGAGCTAACATGAAATCAATTGTCTTCCCCCCACTGAAATGAGGTGGTTCACCGTCTAAAGTGAAACTGAATACTAGCATTTACCCGACATAAATCATGTTAGCTAACATTAAATCTATTGTCTTCCCCACACTAAAAAGAGGTGGTTCAACAGACAAAATAAAACCGAATACTTCCTAGCTTTCCTAAGTGGATCCACTAGCTATTATCTTATGCTCGCAACATATTTCAAAGACTAGGAGATTTTAGAGATCCTTATCCACTTTGGTGGTAGTCTCATCTCATGAGGATTACATTTGATTGCACAAGCTCATTGCTGGTCTATCGGTGCTTTGCTCAATTTATAATACTTTACAACTTTAAGAGTTGACTCATACAATTTTGAAGTTTGCTTCTAGTATGAGGTATGCTTAGCTCAATGTATGACTTCTCATGCCTTTCTTTGCTTGATGAATGTGAACTTGAATATTACATTATCATTATGGTGTGAATTAGACTTGTCTCTCATTTTCTAACACCCTCTTATGTGAGTATCTTTAAATTAATTATTTAGGTGCCAGTGACACTTTTCTCACTTTCTTTAACACCCATTCTAGATCAATTTCAAGACTTTTAAGCTTTTATGTTATTTCATTACTCACCTTATCTTGTTGAACATTATTATGTAGTCTTGTACCATTCTTTACGAATGTTTTATGGACTTATTCAATGTGCTACTATGTTGACAAGTTCATTTATATATGGTATGTTGGGACTTGTCCCAATCATATGCATACCCTGGGTTATGAGTTCATTGAGTTACAACTTTTCAAGTCATTATTTAACATGTATTTGGCCTTACAAGAACATCATAATTTACATTGTCCATATAAGATTGGTACGGGTTTGTCAATGGGCAATTCTATTACAAATTTTTGAAATAATATTGTAAGCCAATTTATTGGCATAAAGCAAACTTTCACTAAATACTTGTCATGAGAATATCATTAGACAATTCAATTAATTTCATTTATATTTAATAGTAGTCTCATCAGTTTAAGCAAGCCAACTTTTATAAATTTCATCTTCTCAAACAGAATTGGGCATTACAACATTGTTATCTCATGTAAATGATACTCTAATCATACATATCTAACCTATAGGTCTCATTCGACATTATTAAATTATAGGGACCTAGAAATAATGATCAGTTAGAACCACATACAACAAACATTCTCGATATGTGCATTATACATACTACTAGAATCGGAAATAGGGAGAACAAGGGAGACGAACATTCGATTCATTGGAAACAACCCTAGTTTCGATTTTATTGAATTCAAAAACGTTTGAAAAGCATTTGGGGAAAGGAATACAAGAAAGAAGAAACATAACTTACTGTAGAATTGAATCTACGAAGATCATCCCGTACTTCAAGCTAAAACTCTTGAAGAACTTCCTTCAAATCGCCTAAGGAGAATGGTTCGGTGTTTTTCCTACGTTTATTACTGGTTTTGAGTTGTGAGGTCTCTTACCTAGTTAAACGTTTTTCTAAGTATGAGGGACTGAATATTGACTAATTAAACTTAGGTTAATCAACTTAATTAAATAATCAAGTAGCTAATTACCAAAACGCCCGTCCTAAATTCACTAAAACTAGGAGAGCATTTGACGTAGCTAATCTAAAAATTTGCTAAGGTCACTCGGCTATACCATGAATTTTTTATTAATTAATTCAGTTTCTAATTGAATTAATTAAATAACCTAAGGTAATTACTAAGTAACTAGGACCATAACCACCCCTTTCGACCATCATAGGTTAGGTACTGGGATGTTTCATTAGTTAGTTACTCGGGTAGTGTCACGTGGTTAGGTCTTAGGATTTAGGGCCCACTAGTTAGTTCATTTTAGTTAGTTCTAGGTTAGTTATCCAGTTAAATATGTAAGTTAGAGCCTAGGATTGTTTAGGAAGCTAGGCCCCATGTGTCTTCACCCGTACGCGCGCATGCCTCTAATTGCCCTTACCGAATTCTGTTGGGCTTGGAGCTTGGTATTTTAGCAATTAGCACATGTGCTTTCACATGTGTTGCTGCACACCTTTTGTCCGAAGACCCTCACTATGTCCTTGGTCAGTGCTTAATCTACATGATTATTTAAATGATCATGCGCCATAGTACCGAAGCTTGACACTTGGATGCCTTGTACCTAATGTACTAAGAAATCAATGCTATTAGCTTAGGGTATTCATTGGAGGTACAATTTCTAAACAAGCTTTGGAGCATTTGATCATCAAAGTGTATCTTAAGTTACTTGTTACTACATAGAAATTTGCTAACACCCTTAAAACAATATTCTCTAACATGCCCAATATTACTCAATATTGGGCATTGGTATGCCTATGTACCCCAATACATATTCTTAAAACCTTATAGACCCCTCACTAGACAACTACATTTTCTGGAATGTTACATTATCCCCCCTAGGAATAATCGTCTCCGAATGAAAATGCACATCATTTTGGATCTAAGAGGGTATTTTGAAAAAAACACATCAACATACTTGAAACTTTACTCTTTCTGAATATCTAATTCACAACTTACTCTGGATGATGCACATCAGTGAAAGCTTATTTGAAGCTTCATATCTGAGATTGAGGAACTTCCTTCTCAATCTCACTTTAACTCAATGCACATCACAACTCATGCAACACAAAAATCACGTCAACGCTATTTAAAAATACAACATAAATGCAAGGATGAACTCATATTAACTCATATAGTGCAGTATAAAACACACAGTTATGAACTTAAAACATCAAAACCGACTAATGCACTAAAATTTAGAGTGTCATAAAGAAAATAAGACTTAGGAAGAGTATATATAACCTCAAGAACCGAACAAGTGAGGGTAACGGGATCTCATGTTGGCTTCGGCCTCTCATGTTGCTCCCTCAACAAGGTGGTTCCTCCATAACACCTTTACGGTGGTTAACACGTTGTTCCTCAGCCGCTTTACTTGGCGATCTAAAATTTCAACAAGAACCTCTTTATATGAAAGGTTCTCCTCGACTCCTAACCCCTCAATAGGATGGATAGATGTTGGATCACCTAGACACTTTTTAAGCATCGAAACATGAAACATTAGACGAACAGAAGCCAAGTCATTTGGTGACTTCAGTTCATAGGCAACATTTCCTACTCGCTGTAAGTCCTCATGAGGACATAGATACCTCAAAATCAACTTCCCTTTCTTACCAAACCTTATCACCCATTTCATGGGTGATATCTTCTGATAGACTTTATCACCTACCTCAAATTCAAGAGCCCTCTTCTTGTTTTCAGCATAGGATTTTGGACGACTTTAAGGAGTAGCCAATCTATCCCTGGTCATTCTCACCTTTTCTATTGCCTCATGTATGATCTCAGGGCCATGTATGGAAGATTTTCCTACCTCAAACAATCAAACTGGGGACCTACATATCCTACAATACTGTGCTTCAAAAGGTGCCATCCGAATACTTTCATGGTAGCTATTATTATATGAGAACTCAATTAGTGGCAAGTGATCATTTCAACTCCCCTTGAAGTCAATAACACATGCTCTCAGCATGTCTTCAAGGGTATGAATCGTACTCTCTACTTGTCCATCCATCTGACGATGAAAAGCAGCACTGAGCTTCACCTTTGTACCCAAACTCTTTTAGAAAGATCTCCAAAAATTAGAAGTGAACGGGGCTCCCTTATTTGAAATCATAGATAAAGGGATCCCACACAACCTCACTATCTCATGAATATACAACTTGGCATAATCTTCGGCCCTGTAAGTAGACTTCATAGGAATGAAGTCAGCAAACTTAGTCATCCAGTCAACAATGATCCAAATGGAATCATGTAGTGTCCTGGTTGTGGACAGAACAACCACAAAGTACATATTAATAGCCTCCCACTTCCATGTTGGGATTTCAATCAATTGGATAAGACGTCCATACTTATGGTGTTCGGCCTTAAAGTATTTGCAATTGGAACACTCCTCCAATAAAGTAGGAATATCTCACTTCATACCTTCCAACCAATAGATATCCATGATATCATGATACATCTTGGTGGAAATGGATGAATGGAATACCTGTAGCCATGAGCCTCTACAATAATATTAATTCTCAAATGATCAATATTGGGCACACACAACCTTCTCTGGTATCTAAAGAAATTATCCCCCCCTTAGGGAGTATGATTCATTCAGCTTAGTCAAGACTGAGTCTTTCAACACCATGGGTACTGGGTCGAGATGCTGCTTAGATTTAACATCTACAACAAATGAGGATTCAGAACTGGAATGAACTTAAACACCCCTATGTGTTGTATCATCTAGTCGTACACCTAAACTAGCCAATTGGTGTACCTCTTGAACCAGCTCCTTCTTTTAATTATCAATATGAGATACACTACTCATGCTTAATTTTCTCAAAAGCATCGGCCACTACATTGGCCTTACCTTGGTGATAGTTGACTAGCCATCTTCTCAGACAAAGATTCAATTTTCTCTATATAAAAACATACTAATGACTTTTATGGTAAGTAAATTCATTAACATGTACATCATATAAGTAATGTCTACAAAGTTTTCACGAAAATACCACAACACCTTACTCAAAATCATGGGTAGGGTAATTCTTCTCGTGGATTTTCACTTGTCTTGATGCATATGCAATAACCTTGCCATCCTTCATAAGAACACATCCCAAACCTACTTGGGAAGCATCACAGCATACCATATACCCTACACCCCTCCTCGGCAATGTGAGAACTGAGGCTGAAGTGAGTTGGTCTTTGAGATCTTGAAAGCTCTTTTCAAAAGTTTCAGACCACTCAAACTTCGCCTTCTTCTTTGTTAAAGTTGTCAATGGAGCAGCAATAATGGAAAAACCCTCAACAAACATGTGAAAGTAATTAGCCGAACCCAAGAAACTCCGGATGTCTATAGGAGTGAGGGTTCTCGGCCAATTCTTTACTGCCTTAATCTTTTTCGGGTCAACCTCTACACCCTGCTCGGACATAACTTGACCATGGAAGGTCACTGATCTCAACCAAAGATAACATTTGCTGAATTTTGCATACAGGTGATGTTCCCTGAGTACTTCCAATGTCATTCTCAAATGTTGTTAATGCTACTCTCCGGTCTTTGAATAATGAGGATGTCATCTATGAATACTATGACAGAAAAAGCAAGGTATTTATTGAAGACCTTATTCATAAGGTCCATAAACGCGACAGGTACATTTGTGAGACCAAATGAGATGACAATAAACTTGTAATGACCATATGTAGTGCGGAAGGAAGTCTTAGGAATTTCCTCTTGTCTCACTCGATGATGGTGATACCATGACCGAAGACCTATTTTAGAAAACAAACTTGAACCTTCGAGTTGATCAAATAGATCATCATGTTTGGGAAGAGGGTATTTGTTATTTGTAGTGACTTTGTTGAGTTGCCTACAATTGATATACATTCTAAGGGTTCTATTATTTTTCTAAATGAACAACACTGAAGCAACCCATGGGGATATGCTCGGCTGGATGAATCCCTAATCAAGTAGATCTTTTAACTGCAACTTCAACTCTTTGAGTTCAGCTGGAGTCATTCTATAGGGAGGAATGGAAATTGGTTCGGTGTTGGGATCTAAGTCAACACCAACGTCAATTTGGCGTTGAGGAGGAATTCCTTGTAAATCCTCCGGAAAGAAATCTTCAAACTCATTCACTATGGACACAGAGTCTATTGAAGGAACTTCATGTTCTATGTCATTGACTCTTACTAAGTGATAAAGATAACCCTTAGATAACACCTAATTGGCTTTAAGATGTGAAAGTATTAGCCCTGTTTTACTTGAACGACTCCCTTCTCATTCTTTCTCTAACTCATTAGGAAACTTAAACCTTACTAACCTGTTTCAACAGTCTATGGTAGCATAAAATCTATGGAGCCAATCCATACCCAAAATTATATCGCAGTAAAGCATGGTTAATTCTATTAGGTCATCATAGGTAACTCTATCAATAACAGTTATTGAGAAATCTCTATATACCCTTTCAGCTCTAATGTTGTCTCCTATGGGAGTACTAACTAGAAAAGGTTTATGCAAGATCTCGGGAACCAAGTCAAATTTACTAGCTACTAACAGAGTAACAAAAAAGCAAGGTAGATAGTGGATCTAAAAATACATAAATAGGAAAAGAAAAGACATGCAAGTTACCAGTGACTACATCAGCTGACTTCTCCTGCTCCTCTCTACCCTTCAAAGCATAGAACATGTTCCTCTTGAGAGGCTCGACTACAAAAGTAGGATTAAGCCGAGGCTAAGTATCTGCCTGGGCCTAATTTTTAACATGTGGGAAGTGCTTTATCATATACCCACTTTTGCTGCACCCATAGCAGGCATTAGAACCTACCATGCACTCACCTCCATGCAAACGTCCACTTACAACATGACTTTCTATCACACTGGGCATTTCTATCATTGCCCTTCTTGTGGCTAGACTTGCCCACTTTGGCATTAGTGTTACTGGAAGGAGTAGGATTTCGTGAGTTCTGGTGCCCCTTCTTGAACTTGGGCCTTTTTTGGACTACAAAAAACCTTCTACCAGTGCTAGAACCAACCTTATCAGAGGGACTTGGATTCATGCGTTCTTGGACTCTCTTCCTCCAGCGACTCTCTTCCACCTTTCATTGCATGTACCATATAACTATCAAGGTCCATGTTTGAATGCAACATGGCTGCCCGACATTCCTCGTCCAGATCCTGTGATACACCAGTCACAAACCTTTTAATCTCATCCCTACAACTGGACACTAGGGAAGAAGCATATTTGGAAAGTTTAACAAAGTTCAAGGAGTATTCCTTGACTAACATACCTCCTTGTCGTAGGGTGATGAACTCCTCAACCTTAGCCTCTTTCTTCTCTCTGTGAAAGAACCTCTCCAGGAATGCAGTCTTGAGAATGTCCCAAGTGATACGGACTTCTTCAAGTGCTCAACCAGATACCCACATCTTGTACCATACCAGAGCCACATCTTTGAGCTGGTATGCAACCAACTCAACCTTCTCCTCTTCATTAGCACCCATAGCACAGAGAATGTTGTGGAACTCTTCCACAAACTCTTGGGGATCCTCATTGGTTCTGGACCCGAAAAAAACTGCACGATTCATCCTCGTGAAATCTCTCAATCTACTAGCGATGATGCTAGCATGTGGGTTCTACTTGGGAGCATCCTCTCAAGTGGCTTGGGTTGTGACAGTCTGTGCCTAAGTAGTGATGGCTTTTGCCATCTGAACAAGTGTTGCTCTGACTTCTCCATCCGTCAACACAGTTGGATTGACATGCACTTGCACTCCAGCAGTTGGGGCTTGAGGAGGAGCTTGGTTTCCCCCAGCAGCTGCTTCTCCAACTCACCTGCATGCGTTTCTTATTGTGTTCATTTTGCTACACGCGCACACATGAAGGAAGGTAGATGCTAGAATGAAACAAAATGTCAAAGCTCTACACAACATGATAAAGTGAAGAAGAATGGAATATTCCTAACATCACTAAGTCTCTAAGTCATGGTTGTGGTGCACTTCACAACCATAAGCTAGAAACTACGCAACATGGTTGTTTTGTGCCTTAGTTCCTTGGTAATTTAACCTCATTATTTGATACAAATTTTTTCACGCCCGTGTTCTAGAACCTAGATCTGACCGGCATCGTTAACCTCTATGAGGTCCCAGACAAGCCTCTTCTTAGCTTTCATCAAAATCATATAGTTAAATTTAGCAAAAAATTTAAAACTTTTTAACTTTACTGAAGTATACTTAGACTTCATATAATTTATGCATAAGAGTGATATAATAATATATCAACATAAACAACAATCAATTAATAGATTGATCAAATGAAATGAAGAATTCATAATATTATTAATAGTTGCCAAACCAGCATTAATATAAAAGCTTGAAAACATATTTGAAAGGAAATGCTAGGGACAACATCCAAGAGATATGTCTAATCTACTAAATCTTGAATATAAAATCTAGGCATCCTCAAACTCAAGCGGACCTACCAAAGACTGGTGGTACTAATACAAACACCTTCAAGCGAATCTTCAATCTTCTAGAAGGAGCTATGCCTATAAATATAGTAATAGTATATGGGTTACTACACATTTTTACTAATTATGGTTATATGCACATAAACACATAAGGACTATGCATGATCAAGGAATGTTCTTCCTACAGCAAAATGCCATTTTTGGAAAGTGAAGTCACTTTACTTTCCTCATTTGTTATTTACGCATCATGGTATGAATATGACATATTTTCATGCATTAAAGGCACACTACTCAAACTTTATATGAACATAAGACCTTGGAATCATGAACTTAATTTAAAAGAACTCGAGCAAAAATTTATATTTATGCTCCCCCCCTTCAGCGAATAGCTGCTATTCCCACACTTTAGATTATTTTTCAGTCTTTTCTTCTTTTTGGTGTGTAGTTCAATGATCTCAATTAAACCAATGATTTACCTATGATTGCAATGATTCATTGTATTCCCATTGCAATAATGAATCAAGTAAGTAATTCAAAAGACTAAGGAAATGAATTAACAAACCTACTCACAGGTTATTCTTTCCAATCTTGTTAAATTTGCATGAGTCTTTATAAGCCAATAATTATTAGCTATGACCATTATTTGGTAGTGTGCATAATATAAAGATTATTTTCTATGCCCATTATTCGATCATTGCATAATGTAAATATTATTGGCTATGCCTATTATTTGATCTTTCCATAATATAAAGACTATTGGCTATGCCCATTATTAGATCATTCGGATGATATAAAGATTATTGGCTATGACCATTATTTTATTATTTGAATGATATAAATATTGTGGGGCATTAATTTTCCATTATTTTTTCCTCCCTTTATTGACATAAGCCAATAAATGTTAAAACTCCATTCTTATCAAACACTAGTGAATTAATTTACTTATGCTTTTTCTTACTCCGTTCACTTTGACCTTACATATCTTTTTTTCATCTAATATTTACTTTGAGCATATTTTTATTTCTTTCTTTCTTTATTTCTTACATTCATTAAGAAATCATAAGCATTAAACTGACATAGAGCATGTGAGCTAACATGAAATCAAATGTCTTTACCACACTTAAAAAGAGGTAGTTCACCGACTAAAGTGAAACTGAATACTAGCATTTGACCGACATTAAACATGTGAACTCACATGAAATCCAGTGTATTCCCCACACTTTAAAGAGGTGGTTCATCGGAAAATGTGAAACATAATACTTTTTAACTTTCATAGGTGGTTCCACTAGCTAGTAACCTATGCTGGCAACATAGTTCAAAGGCTAGGAGATTTTGGAGACTCTTATCCACCTTGGTGGTAGCCTCATCTCATGAGGCTTACATGTGCTTGCACAAGATCATTACTAGTCTATCGGTGCTTTGCTCAATTTATAATATTTTAAAACTTTTAGAGTTGACTCATACATTATGGAAGTTTTCTTTTAGTATGAGTTATGCTTAGCTCAATGGATGACCTTTCATCCCTTTGTTTACTCTATGAAGTTGAAGTTGAATCTTACATTATCATTATGGTGTGAATGAGACTTGTCTCACGATTTCTAGCACCTACTTATATGAGTATCATTAACATAATTGTTAAGGTGCAAGTGAAACTTGTCTTACTTCCTTTAAGACCGCATTCAAGGTCAATTTTATAACTCATAAGCTTTTATGTTATTTCATTACTCACCTTATCTTGTTCTAGGACTTATTTAATGTGCTACTATGTTTACAAGTTCATTTATATAGGGTATGTTAGGACTTGTCCCAATCGTTGGCATACTCTTGTTATGGGTTCATTGAGTTACAGCTTGTCAAGTCATTCTTCAACATGTATTTTGCCTTACAATAATATCCTAATTTACATTTCCATATAAGATTGGTATGGATTTGTCAATGGCCAATTCTATTACATAATTTGGAAATAATATTGTGAGCCAATTTATTGGCCTAAACCAAACATTCACTAAATACTAGTCATGAGAATATCATTAGCCAAGTCAATTAACTCCATGTGATATACTATAGTAATCTCATAATTTTAAACAAGTCAACTTTTAACAATTTCATTTTCTTAAACACAGTTGGGCATTACAACATTCTTATCTCATGTAAATATTTATCTAATCATACGGATCTAACCTAAAGGTCTCATTTGTACATTATTAAATCATAGAAACCTACACATAATGATCAGTTAGAACCACAAAACAACAACATGATCTATATTTGCATTATACAAACACCTAGAATCAGAAATAAGGAGAACTAGGGAGATGAACCTTCCATTTATTGGGAACAACCCATGTTTCGATATTCTTGAATTCAGAAATATTTGAAAAGCCTCTTGGAGAAAGGAATCCAACAGAGAAAACCCATACCTTACTCGAGAATTGAATCTACGAAGATCACCCCATACTTTGCACAAAAAATCTTGAAAAACTGTCGTGAAATCGCCTAAGGAGAATTGTTCACTGTTTTTCTTACGTTTGTTCCTGTTTTTGAGTAGTGAGGTTTCTTACCTAGTTAAACATGAGTCTAAGTATTAGGAACTTAATATTGAATAATTCAACTTAGGTTAATTAACTTAATTAAATAATCAATTAGCTAATTATCAAAACTCCCCTCTTAAATTGACTAAAAGTGGAGAGAATTTGACTAACCAAATCTGAAAATTATCAAAGGTATCTCGGCTTCACCATGAAATTTTAATTAATTAATTAAGTTGGTAATTCAAATAATTAGTCACTAGGACTATAACCAACCCCTTTGGACAATCATAGGTTAGGTACTAGGATGTTTCATTAGTTAGTTACTCGGCTAGTGTCAATCGAGTAGGTTTTAGGATTTCGGGCACACTAGTTAGCTTATTTTTGTTAGTCCTAAGTTAGTTAGCTAGTTAGGTAAGTTTTTTAATGCCTAGGATTGGCAAGATAGCTAGGCCCCACGTGGCTTTACCCCGTACGCACGCCTGCCCCCTATCCGCCCTAACCGAATTATGTTGTGCTTGGCGCTTTGTCTCTTGGCAGTTAGAACATGTGCTTGCAAATGTCTTGCTTTGCATATATTGTCCAAGGACCTTCACTATGTCCATTGGCACTGCATAATCTACATGATCATTTTAAATGATCATGTGTCATGGTGCCTAGACTTGACAATTGGATGCCTCATACCTAATGTTCTAAGAATTCCGTGCTACTATCTTACGGTCTTCATTGCAGGTACATTTTCTAAACAAGCTTTGATTGGAGAATTTGAGCATCAAAGTATATCTTAAGTTACTTTTTAGTACATAGAAATGGGCTAACACCCTTAAGCCAATATTCTTTAACATGCCCAATATTACTTAATATTGGGCATTGGGACGCCTATACTCTAATACATATTCTTAAAACCTAATAGACTCTTCACTAGACAAGTACGTTTTCTTGAATGTGATGCCACACCCGTGTTCTAGATCCTATATAACACCAGCGTCATTCACCTCTAGAGGTCGCAGACAAGCCTCTTCTTAGCTTTCATCACAATAATAAAGTTAAATTTAGCGGAAAATTTATAACTTTTTAACTTTACTGAAGTTTCCTTAGACTTCATATATTTTCTTCATAAGAGTGATATACTAATAGCTCAACATAAACAACAATCTATTAATAGATTGAACAAGTCCAACGAAGAATTCATAATATAATTAATAGTTTCTAAACAGTCCTTAATATAAAAATTTGAACAAATATTTGAAAGGAAACGCTTGGGAAAACATCTACTAGCTATGTCTAATAAACTAAATCTAAAATATAAAGTGTCGGCATCCTCGCACTCAAGAGGACCTACCAATGTCTAGAGGTACTAATCCAAACAGCTTCAAGCGAATCTTCAATCGTCTTCAAGGACCTGCTCCTATAAAAATAGTAATAGTATATGGGTTAGTACACACTTTTACTAAATATTGGTATATCCACATAAACACATAAGGACTATGTATGATCAAGGAAATCTCCTCCTATAGGAACATGTAAGTTTTCAAAAGTGAAGTTACTTTACTTTCCTAATTCGTTATTTACGATTCATTCTATAAATTTGATATATTATCATGCACTGAAAGCAAACAAATCATTTTCTCTATGAACATAAGAACTTGATATCATGAACATAATTTTAGAGGAACTCGAGCAAAAATTTATATTTTTGGTCCCTTCTTAAGCCGAGAGCTTGTTTTCCCACACTTAGATTATTTTTGAGTCTTTTCTTCTTTTTGTTGTGTATTTCAATGATCTCCTTTAATCCTATTTTTTACTTACGAGTGCAATGATTCATTGTAGTCCCATTACTACAGTGAATGAAGTATGTAATCCAAATGACTAAGGAAATTATATGCCTACCCTACTCACAAGTTATTATTTCCATTCTTGTTAAATTTGCATGAGTCTTTATAAGACAATCCTTATTAGCTATTCCCATTATTTGGATTTTTGCATAATATAAATATTATTGACTATGCCCATTATTTGATCATTGCATAATATAAAGATTATTGGCTATGCCTATTATTTGATCATTTGCATAGTATAAAGATTATTGGCTATGCCCATTATTTCATCATTTGCATAATATAATGATTATTAGCTATGCTCATTATTTTATCAGTTGCATGATATAAATATTATTGGGTATTGATTAGCCATTATGTTTTGCTCCCTTTATTGACATAAGCAAATAACTGTTAAAACATCATTCTTATCAAACACTAGTGATTTGATTCACTTATGCTTTTTCGTACATAGTTCATTTTGAACTTACATATCTTCTTCTTTGATATCATGTTCACTTTGAACATACTTTTCGATCTTTCTTTCTTACTTACTGTCTTTAAGAAATCTTTAGCATTAAACTGGCATGTATCATGTGAGATAACATGAAATCCAGTGTCTTCCCCACAATGAAAAGAGGTTTTTCACCGGCTAAAGTGAAACCGAATACTCGCATTTAACTGACATAGATTGTGTGATCTAACATGAAATTCAGTGCCTTCCCCACAATAAAAAGTGGTGGTTCACTGGACTAAATGAAAACGGAATATTTCCTAGCATTCGTAGATGGATCCACTAGCTAGTAACCAGTGCTGGCAACATAGTTCAAAGGCTAGGAGACTTTGGAGACCCTTATAAGATTCGGTGGTAGTCTCATCTAATTAGGCTTACATGTGATTGCACAAACTCATAACTAGTTTATTGGTACTTTTCTCAATTTACCATACTTTACAACTTTTAGAGTTGACTCATGCATTATGGATATTTACTTCTAGTATTAGGTATGCTTAGCTCAATAGATGACCTGTTATTCCTTTCTTTACTTGATGAATGTGAACTTCATTCTGACATTATCATTATGGTGTGGATGATACTTGTATCACAATTTCTAACACCCTCTGATGTGAGTATCTTTAACATAATTGTGTAGGTGCAAGTGAAACTTGTCTCACTTCCTTTAACACCCCATTCTAGGTCAATTTCATGACTCACAAGCTTTTATGTTATTTCATTGCTCACCTTATATTGTTCAATATTATTTGGTAGTCTTTTACCATTCTTTATTAATGATGTAAGAACTTATTTAATGTCCTACTATGTTAACAAGTTCATTTATATAGGGTATGTTGGGACTTGTCCCAATCATTGGCATACCCTGGGTTCTGAGTTCATTAAGTTACAACTTGTCAAGACATTCTTTAACATGTATTTGGACTTTCAAGAACATCATAATTTACATTGGCCATATAAGAGTGGTATGGCTTTGTCAATGGCCAATTCTATTACATATTTTGGAAATAATATTATAAGCCAATTTATTGGCATAAACCAAACTTTCACTAAATATTGATCATGAGAATATCATTAGCCAAGTCAATTAATTTCATATATATGCTATAGTAATCTTATCATTCTATGCAAGCCAAGTTTTAACAATTTCATCTTCTCAAACACAATTGGGCTTTACAACATATTATCTAATGTATATGATACTGTAATCATACAGATCTAACTCTATAGGTCTCATTCGACTTTATTAAATAATAGAAACCTATACATAATGTTCATTTAGCAACACATACCGACAACATGCTCGATATTTGAATTATACATACTACTAGAATCACAAATAGGGAGAACTAGAGAGATGAACATTCGATTCATTGGGAACAACCCTAGTTTCGATTTTCTTAAATTCAAAAATGTTTGAAAAGACTATTGGGGAAAGGAATCCAATAAAGAAAACCCATACCTTACTGTAGAATTGAATCTACAAAGATCACCCCGTACTTTGCACAAAAAATCGAGAACAACCTCCTTGTAAATTGCATGAGGAGAATTGTTCACTATTTTTCTTACGTTTGTTACAGTTTTTGAGTTGTGAGGTTTCTTACCTAGTTAAACGTGAGTCTAAGTATTAGGAACTGAATATTAAGTAATTCAAATTACTTGGCCATTGTAACCCAGTTAGGTCTTAAGATTTCGGGCAAACTAGTTAGTTTATTTTAGTTAGTCCTAGGATAAATAGCTGGGTAGGTAAGTTAGTTAGAGCGTAGGATTTGTTAGGAAGCTAGGCCCCACGTCGCTTTACTAGTACGTGCGCCTTCAATCAAATCGCCCTTACTGAATTCGGTTGGTCTTAGATCTTGGTCTCTTGGTGGTTAGCAAATTTTCTTGCACATGTGTTTCTACGCACTTATTGTCCAAGGACCATCACTATGTCCCTGGGCACTACATAATCTACATGGTCATTTTAAACGATCATTTGCCACTGTACCTAGGCTTGACACTTAGATGCCTCGTACCTTATTAGCTAAGAAATTAATGCTATTAGCGTAGGGTCTTCATTGCAGGTACAATTTCTAAACAACCTTAGATTGGATCATTTGAGCATCAAAGTATATCTTAAGTTACAAGTTAATACATCGAAACTGTCTAACACCCTTAATACAATATTATCTAACATGCCCAATATTACTTAATATTGGGCATTAGGATGCCTATGTAGGCCAATACATATTCTGAAAACCTAATAGACCCTTCACTAGACAAGTAGATTTTCTGGAATGTTACACTTGGCAATTAATTGGTTCCCCTTAAGCACATGCAGCACCACCCTTAAATGGTTCATGTGATCACCCTCATTTTTTGAATATACCAAGATGTCATAAATAAAGACAATGAAAAGTAAATCTAGGTAATTTCGAAACACCCTATTCAAGAGATCCATAAACGTCGTCGGGGCATTATTGAGACCAAAGGCAATTACGAAGAGCTCATAGTGACCATATCTAGTATGAAAT
Source organism: Solanum pennellii (assembly GCF_001406875.1). Lineage (NCBI taxonomy): Eukaryota > Viridiplantae > Streptophyta > Magnoliopsida > Solanales > Solanaceae > Solanum > Solanum pennellii. The sequence continues at coordinate 27,681,991 of NC_028640.1, forward strand.
GTTTTTATTCGTATATCCTCACCTCTCACCCTAAGTTTGTGATACCCTGATATCATGTCAATCATAGAAAAGTAGCTTGAACCTTGAAGTTGAACAAATAAGTCATCAATCCGAGGGAGAGGATACATATTCTTGATTGTGACTTTATTTAGTTGTCGATAATCAATGAAAATGGAGCACCCAATGGAGAAAAACTAGGTCTAATGATACCCTTGTCTAGTTAATCTTTGAGTTGAGCCTTCAACTCTTCCAATTCGGCCGGATCAACCCGATAAGGAGGAATTTAAATGGGATTTCTATCCGGTAAAAAGTTGATACAAAAATGAATTTCCCATTCGGAAGGAATACCAGGAAGATCAATAGGAAAAACCTCCAAAAATTTCCTCACTACGGGGAGCTACTCAATGGGAGGAATTTTGGAGTCTAAATCTTGGACTCTTACTATGTAGCATAAACATCCTTTTGAGATCATTTTGCATGATTTCAAACAAGAGATGGTAAGACCTCTAATAATCGAATTTCCCCCCTTCCACTCTAAAACGGGCACATTTGGAATGTTAAACTTCATCACCCTCGTTCTACAATGAGGCAAAGAAGGCATGCAACCAATCCATACCCAAAATGCATCAAAATCAATCATATCTAGTTTTACTAATTCTACATAAGAAACTCTATTGGGCAACATTATAGGACAAATTTTAAACACCCTTTTTGAAACAACAGACACACTGTAAAAGGTTCATGCAATATATCAGGCAAACTGTCAAACTTTTTAGCTACTAGATGGCTAACAAATTATAAAGTATCACCAGGATAAAATAAAGCATATACATCGATAGAGAAGACTTTCAACATGCCGGTCACCACGTCGGGAGAAGTCTCTTTATCACCCCCTAAAGCGGAGAGCATAGAAGCAGTTCTTCTTTAAAGCCTCATTTGAGCCACTTGCTTGAGCATGAATACTACCCTTGTATTGACCCCTCACATTCCCTAACCTTCTGTCCACTTTTACCACAACCAAAACAATTATCCTTTTCCTTAAGAAGAACACTATATTTTTTCTTGCCACACTTCCCACAAATTGGTTTTCTCGGTTGGTAAACTAGTACCCTTTACCTTTTTAGTGTTAGGGTTAGACACCCTATCATCCCTAGACTTAGGAAACTCGGAAGGAACTTTATTAGAAACCCACTTCTAAACCTAGGCTTGTCTTGTATCTCAAGCCTATTCTTTGAGGAACCACCATCAAAAGATCTTGCCCTCTTAGAATCTCTTCTCTTCCTCTTATACCTTGACTATTATGCATGTTGGGCATGAATCATAAGACGAGAAATGTTCATGTTGTCATGTAGCTTAGCCAAATGAAACTCCTCTTTCAAATCATCTGACACACTCATCACAAAACGACTCATTGCTTCTCTAGGATCGGAAACCAACAAGGAGCATATTTTGAAAATTTAGTGAATTTCAATGAGTATTCATGCATACTCATACCTCATTGGTGAAGGTTTATGAAATCCACCACTTTAGTTTCCCTCTTCTCCCTAGAAACGAACCAATCAAGAAAAGCCTTCTTGAACGCTTCCCAAGTCAAGCGTCCACCTCTTAAAGGCCTATTATCGCTCCATTAAACGTACCATGCTTGATCCACATCATTAGGTTGATAGGTGGCTATCTAGGACTTCTCACTAGTAGACAACCCCATAGCATAGAGGATCTTCTAGATTTCATAGATGAACTCTTAAGGTCCTCTTAAACCTTGAAACCATAGAAAGTAGGAGGATTCATCCTATAAAAATACCTTAGATGGACAGCCATGGTAACAACTAGTTGATGAGCTCAGGGTACAACCTACCTATTAGCTTGGGCCGTCATAGCTTTGGCTTAAGTAGTGGCGGCTTGTTCTTAGGTAGTAATGGCTTGGGCCATTTGGAAAAGAGCGGTCCTTACGTTCTCATACGTCAAAGGAGGAGGATTCACCAGGGCATGGTCATCATTCACATCTTCCTAATTAGGAAGAACTTGATCACCAAGTGGAGGAACTCCCATATTTTCAATCACTTCTTTAAGTCTTCATTTCGCATTCCTTCGAGTTTTCATTGTCTATAATAAAAATAGGAGGGTTAGATGCAAAATCATATAGAGTAACACTCTAAAGGTATGATATTGAACTTCCCAGAAAGTGAGAGTTTCTTAAGCATCTCATAGATTTCTATTCATAAGTGTGGCGCGCTTCCTAAATATGAATACGAACCTACATACACAGGGTTTAAAAAGACAACAACTCAAACATATTGACCTCATGCTCTTATACTAAGTTTGTTTTATCCAGGAATAGCCCCTAGACGTGAATATAATGCCCCAAGACGAACTAAGGGAACTAGAGACTCGTGGTTGTTTTTTGAGTTGATTTTAAGTTAAGATAATTTAGTTTAGTTCCCTTAGGCAGTGATTGAAGTTTGGTAAAGTTTGAAGGTGATCATGGTGATCTTATTACATTACTGGCTAGATGAAGGTTTTATGTTGATCTTTTTAATTCAATTGTATTATGTACTATTTGATCATGATTTAATCACCAAGATTGAATTCAACTAGGCTTAGTTTATCTATGTTGTTCTTCACTTGTAAAGCTTGAATTGAACCTATGTGATCATGTTTACCTAGAATTACCTTCTAATGATTTAATTCAATGTAGAAAGCATGAAATTGAACATAGATCGTAACAAATTAAAGGTATTAATTCTTTATAGGCTGCTATGTCAATAATGTTAGGGATTTTGGGGTAAAGTCATGATAAAGATGATTGTGATTATGTTGCCTTTCTGTTCTACACCTACACATGAACATGGAGAAGCAAGTTCTCTCACATATATGAACCCTATGTTTACTTTAGAACCTAAAGTGAATCAATCCATTGTTGATAAGATTAGATTGAAGATGAGTTGTATGGTCACTTATTGTGTAGTAGACTTGGTGAGACAATACCAAGTAAAAATAACTTAAGATGTAAATCTCATGATAGCTTGAGATGGTGGATCTCAGCATAGCTTGAGATGGTTGGTCTCAAGTGTAGCTTGGATAGAAAATATCAATGAGGCTTGAGTTGAACTACTCATGGGAGCTTGAGGTATTGTAATCTCAGTGAAGCTTGGGTTAGATTACTCATGGTAGCTTGAGGTAGTGAACCTCATGATAGCTTGATATTGAGGAATTAAGCTCTGTCATGTTTAGCTTGGTCATGTCTTGCAAGGATGCTTGATCATGGTAGCATGGGAATGGTGTCTCTCATGTTATCTTGGGAAGGAGGAAGCAAGCCCTTCCTTGATTAGCTTGGTCTGGTGTTGTAAGGATACTTTATCATGTAATCTTTACTTGGTTAGGACAAAGCAATTTCATGGTAGCTTTAAGGAAAAGGCATATACTCTTCTAATATTAGCTTAACTTACATCCAAGGTGCATTTCATTGTAGCTTGATTTACATGTAGGGTGTATTTCATGGAATAGATTGAGACTAGTGTCTCATGGTAGCTTAGGGTTGAGGATTCATGCTCCACCATGATTAGATTGCATTTGTATGACTAGTTGCATGGTGGTTAGGATGGTTGAATTGTTCCTTTAGTTTGCTTGGATAGTATGATGAGATGATTTCCATGGTAGTAGTCCTATTATGGTAGTATGTTGATCGTAATAGACAAGGTTACAAGACAAGTTAGATTGAAGAAGGATAGTCTAGAGGAGTACTTAGTATGGATGGTAGTATGGGTTTTATCCATACATGGCACAAGTATGACTTGAAGCTACGTATGACATCACCACTATATGATGCATGCTTAGCTTGGATAGTGACTATAGTTTCATTTCATGACATGACATGATTGTCTTAAGATGATAGTTCCTTGTCGATAATGAAGTTGGTCTATTAGATTGTTCATAAGATGACATAAAACAAGATAGGGTGACTTCAAGATATGCTTAGTGTGTGAGATAGTATGGGATGCTTCACATGCATTGCACAAATGTGCCTGAGGTGTCCTAGGGGCAGAGTGTTCATGTGATATGATGGATTTAGGTCTTAATTATGAAAGTCGAGTATGATCAATAATTACCAAAGAGATGTACTTAGCTTTGGTAGTAGTATTGGATGCTTCCTTAGTATTGCACAAGTATACTTGGAGGTGGCATGTCATGCAGTTCATTAAAGTAAGAAAGACATTGAGATAAGAATGAAATCTTATATGCTTTATGATTCTTGAATATGCTTATGTTATTCATATTATGTTTATGTGTTTATATTTTTATGATTTTTTATATTATTACTAACCCTTTTATATATCTTATGTTTGGATGATAGTTTCCATATTTAGTACATATCATACTAACGCATATTGCCTACATGTTTTCCATGTAGAGTATTAAGATGGTTGAGTTGCATTGAAGGGTAAATTTCCAAATATTCCAAGAAGAGAAGATTGGTGAGTCCTCATAGCATCCGAGGATGGAACCACTACGATGTCTTTTATATTCTTTCATGTAGACTTTTATGGGTTGTGAACCCAAGAATTTTATACTCTTGATGTCATAGATTGTTTTTGAGACATATGTTAGACATTTTATGAAAGGGTTTATTCATTATGTTTTTAAGAAAAAGTTTTAATTCCATGTACTTTTTATATATATGCAACAAATGATGCTCAAGGTCTTGTACAAGACCTCTGAGAGTTCAAGTACGCCATGTTATGATCTAAGAATGCCCTAAATTCATGGTGTACATGCGGGTGTTGACAAACTTTGTATCAAATCATCAGGTTATGAAATGATCTTACTATAACTCAAAACCACGTCTCGTAAAGACTTATTCATCGGTGTGAGTGGTGAAACATCTATGAGTAAGAGGATATGGTTTCCTAGGAAAAATTTTACTTCTTAATTATTCAAGTTGTGAAGAGTTTGGCTTGAGTAAACCCTTCTTGTATTGTTTGCCTATGATGATGTAGGTTATGGCTAATACTAGGGCCAATTCTAGAAGGGAAGGAGATAGGGATGGGGGGCAAGGGCATGTGCCTACACATGTACAAGAGGAAGTTCCTCCTCAAGTTCCTGATGACCCTCTAATAGGGAATCCTAGATTGAGGAATTTAGGGCTTCTATGACTTTGATGGCTCAAACCTTAACGGACCAAGGTAATAGATGATAGGTGGCTCCGGATAATCTTATAGGAGGAATGAGTGCTACTAGAGTAAGTGAGTTGTTGAGAATGAATCCAGCGGTGTTCCATGGCTCCAAAGAATTAAAGGATTCGAATATGTTTATTGATCATGTGTATGAGGTTCTTGCTGATACGCTCAAACTTACTTCTCAAATAAGAAGTAAAGCGGTCTTGTCTAGTAAATAACCCAACTAGTGAGGTTGGGATCGTTCCCACGAGGAAAATAGTCTAGACTTAACTTCAACCTGTTATTACTATTGTTTGGTCAATGACTTCCTTGGAAAGAAAAAACAATAAAAGGGGGGTTTCTAATTCTAAATGAATGAAAATAACTAACACAATTGAAAGTGACACTTAATAGCTTTGAATGTTGGATTTTAATCAATTAATCAAAGTAACTAGGGTTTCCGTGTCCCCCCCAGGTTCATAACTTGATAATTCTAACTATAACAATTCTTTCCTAGTATCTTGCATGCAAAGTGATAAGTTATGTATTTCTAAATCCTTGGTCCGGTATCTAGAAAATCTCACTCCGCACCTTGGTCCGTCTACGTGTGTTGCTTTCCTAACCCTTATCTTTACCTCATATTAAGCATCGTATTAGATATTTTACTAAGTTATTACCTCGTACAAATCAATACTAGCCTATTAGACAGTATATACTAAATCTATGTTGATAGTTCTTTTCCTAATATCTACCTCCTTGGTCCGGCAAGTAGCATTAAGGCGGGTTCTAACGTTGGCCATCCGTTAAAAAGACTTCTAAGCGAAAGAATTATTAATACATGCAAGACACCATTCTAGAATTGTTATTTTAGTTAGGTTTTATCTCATTATTTGCCTATGGTTCCCACAACCCTAGTTATGGAGTTTAGTTACTCATAGTAATAATCACAATATTCAAATATATTAAATAAGAATTCATGTACTTACTTCAATAAGAAAGAGTAAAATCCGAAAGTTTGCTTGATTAATCACCAAAAATAACCAACAATCAATGATAATCAAAAGTCTAACAATACAATGTCTTCTAATACGGTGTCTAACAATGATCCAGATTCTAACTATCCGGAGTCTAAATATCCGCAGTCTAACCTCACAAACGAGGTTTTTCGAACTATTTATAGAAAATAAAAACCTAATTAATCAAGGACTCTGTTTGCTGGAAATCTAACAAAACGCGGCTGGGTCGACGGACCTCGCGACGGATCGTCATGGTCACGACGGACCGTCATGGACTCCGTCGTCCCATACTTATGCAATTTCTTCTTCTGCTCTTCTTCATTACCCTCGACGGCAAGTATGACGGACCGTCATAGGCACAACGGTCCGTCGAGGGTCTTCGTTCCAAAACACTTCAATTCTTGGAATATGGGTACTGGGATTAATTCTCTGAACTTCATGACAAACCTGCAGGACGGACCGTCATAGACACGACAGACCGTCACAAGCTTCGTAACCCCACACTTGGTACGACTTCCCCATCTTCCTTCAGCAGCTGCACTACGCTGCCACCTACGGACCGTCACAAGAACGACGGACCGTCATACGCTACGTAGGTGGTCTCTTCTGCATTTCTTCACTCAAAATCTCCGCATTCAGCTTTGGACAGATTTCCTGCAAAATAAAAAGAAACTTATATAAAAATAAGCCCAAAAAGGCTTTTGGACACACTAAACATAAGGAAAAAGTATTAATAATATCGTGAAACCACGGTATATCAACACCCTCAACTTAAATTCGTTGTTTGTCCTCAAGCGACGCACTATGACTCAATACAAAATCTTTGTACAATAGTATCCTTATTTTATCCTTTGCAATCATTTGTCTATCAATCACGATTAATCTCATCAAATCTATGCATTCTATCACTATTAGGCTTGAATTATGTGGGATCAGAACATGACACATACTTACCATGCACTAACACATATCCTCTTCAATTTCTCTCCGAGGTGCTAACAATTCTGGTATTGCAACTAGTGTCCTCACTTTAAACAAAATCCTCATTTTTCACGCAATGTTTTCGGTTTGAGTATAAGGATTACTTTTCAAAACTCGCTCTAAGAACAAAGTAACATTCATTCATACCTATTGCCATAAGCTTGCCCTTATTTTCACTGCCTTAAGTTCGCTATACAATCCTTAGGATCACGATAGGACTTTTTAGCTAGTAACAGAGGCTCAGGGTCAGGTAGGGTATATTTAGGTATACTTTAGTTACTTTTTGCCCTCTTTGACATATCGGCTAAACCTTCCACTATCTATCATTTTATCTCGCCCAGTTTCTCATATTCTCTCACCTTGCTATTTCTCTTCTTTCTTCATTTGTGTAAGTGACTCTCTTCTTTTCTTGCTTTTATTTCTTGTATATTTTTCTTTTTCTTTACTTTTCTTTCAACTAATTCTTGAGTCACTTTACTTTTGTTCTTTCTCTCTCTTTGTTCTTTCAACCCCACTTTCCAGAGCATTCCTCATAATAGCCACCCTCAACTCATGGCTTTGCCATGAGTCAAGGTACACAATACCCAAAGTTGGGTCAGGGCCATAACGAAGGTTGTTTACTGCATTAGCCACCCTCAACTTATGCTTTTG
>NC_028640.1:27689811-27709258 GCF_001406875.1 Solanum pennellii
AAAAGATCAGTTGGGGTGAAAAAAAAAGGTCTAATTTAAGCTCAGATCATTTGGATCAAAGAAGGATAAATTTCATTTGGTTTCTTTTATTTAGGCTAGAAATGGGCTATCTTGAATAAGGGCCTATGATTCTTTCCTAATTGTCTATTAAAACTTACTTTTAGCAGGACTAACCAGGAAAGTTCTAGCTCAGTACCAATAGTTGACTATTCAAATCTTCCTCACACTCGCTTGACATCTCATCAATAAACCAGATTATCAGACACCTAGTTCGAATTTTAGACTTAGGGATCTGCAATTGTGTACCTCTATGTCATGCTTAGAGTTACACATTTATCCGTTAATATGCCTAGTCATGCATCATTTTCTAATTTATCAGGATATCATTTAGCCATCATGCTCTAGAATGAAAGTATGTACAAAAGATATAGACATGCCAGTTCAACAGAAAAAGTAATCAGTCTTTTGGGGAAAAAGAACACAGGCAAGAAAACCCCAAAAGAGGATAGTGAATTGGAGTACTCAGACTTCATCCTAACACTCCCTTTCCATTTACCCCACCCCCAACAAAAAAATATGCATTTGTCCCCAATGCATAAAAATTTAAATACTAGAGTGGTAGGTGAAGCAAACATGTGGCGCAAAGCACCGTCGATCAGCAAGCTGGTGGGTTCGGTTTCCCGGAACCCACGTCTTCTGCAATCTGGACACCCTCAGTGGTGTCCTCAGCAACAACCGCACTATCAGTAGTGCCTCCTGCTATCTCCACAGTTTGGGAGCTAGACGCCCCAGCCGCTAACTCTGATGCTCTCATCTGGTGTGCCTCCTCCTCAGCAAGTGAGGCTCTCCTCGCAGCCTCCATCTCTCTTCTCTCCTTCTTCCGTGCTCGCACCTCGTCCTCTGCTCGACCCCTATGCCTCTTGGCATGCTCTCGAGGGGGAGGTGGTGGAATCTATGAGGTGGCGAATAGGGCCGCCAACACTGTGTCTTCAGCAGGCTCGACAGAAGGGGCCTCAGACTCCGGCATCCTAGCCTCTAAGATCGTGTCAATATCTGTGCGAAGGTTGTCGACCGCAGCCTGAAGAGTTGACACATACACTGGAGGGGCTGGCCTGGCTAGCACCCTCAACTCAAAGGCGGTCAGAGCGCTGGTGAACCTCAGGGATCTTCCGCTCTGTAAACTGGACCATTTTCCGCTCTAGGCGCCTTTCTGACTAAGTAATAGACTTCTGCATCCACGGCTGGATATGATGCAGAAGTGTAGCCATTTGCGCCTCTAATTTTTGAAACCTAGCAAGCGGGACCAGCGCCGGTAAAGGGGCTGTGGGAGAGGAACTCGGGGCAGTGCTACTTCCTGGGATAGACTCGATCAGGGAAGTGTCAGTTGACGCCGCTTGTGTAGCTGTGCGGGCCTGGGCTACCGTATCAGAAAGATCATATGCAAGTGGGGGCAGCTCTTGATGGGGCCCTCTGCGTGGAGCCAACTCATTGGCCTCATCTCTGATGAGGCCGACGTCAACAGTGCCCTGCGGAGTCTTGAGCAGATCTACGTGCCATATAGGCACACCTGCAGACCTGCAGAGAGAAAAGATCATGCACGGGAAAGGGTAAGTAGTAGTGACCTTGAAAGCCCTCTCGTGTATGACTGCCTGTAGAAGCCACATGAAATCCACGTCGAACCCAGCAATCATCGCCGCCATCAACACTGCTCGATCCCATGTAACGATATTATCAGCAGCTGTGGGGGAAAGGCAGTTGCGGACAATCAGCCACAAGAACTTCGCCGTGAAAGTGAGGTTGGCCTTCTTGATGGCCCCCTTTGGCTCAGTCACCCAGTCGGCACCCTCTCCATCAGCTGACAGGTGCAGGGCCATCCACCTCTTGGTGGTTTCTCTCAGCGATGGCTCGCGCAGGAACTTACAATCCTTAACAATCTGCCAGCGGTAGTCAAACTCGGCAGTGAGAGGGGTCCGAGTAGCATCAACACCCTCGCCGTATAGAAACCGACTGATGGCAGGCAGGGAAATGTCAACCTGCACGCCCCGTACTCGGACCTGCTCCAGTGGGGCCAGTTTGGCGGGGGCATCCCGCCTATCTAACTGTGATCGGAGAGTCGCTACGTAGGATGCGTAGAACTCTCGGACCATTTCTTCACTGTAACGGCCCAACGGACGTGCTGTCCACTCCAGGCGATGCCTAGTGAAGAGATTGTGGATCTCAGGCATCGTCGGGAGACTCCCAGTAAGGACCCGCTGCTCCAAGGTGAGTGTTCGAGTCATCACTCCTTTATTAGTCAGGATAATGGCGTCGAAGTAGACTTGAAATTGCCCGTCGACGCACCACCGGTTGGGCTGGTCAATGGATGGGGTGGGGGTCTGAGCTGGTGAACCTGATGTGGATTCCAAACTTTCATCCTCATCAGACGAGGCCGACGCTGCAGTGGTGGCGGGTGCGGGAACCTAACCAGAGCCTGAGGCTTCCTCCGACCAGGATACTCCTTAGGAGCCAGACCCTCTTTTTTCATTTGTGGCTGACCTAGAGGGTGGGCCGGTCAGTGTGTGCTTCTCATCAGACTGGGAGGCAGTGACTAAGCCGGACGCCACCTTTTTGTGTGTGGCTCTGGGAGCACGTGCAGCACGGGAAGGGGTGGAAGTGCCTCGAGGCATGTACTCGGGGTCAGGCTCATCATCAGAGCCAATGACCATGCGGGCAGACGGGGCGACAGACTTCGATCACCCGCGTGCATAGATTCGATCTTGCTTGGGTGCCATAGTAGATAGTACCTATAAAGGATCAATATTAGAATGAGAAGTGGCAAACAAGACAAGCAAAACCACACAAAAAATTAAAACTGTATGTCATTTCTATGGTCACAGTGACACACGACGGGCCTGGTGACGGCTCGTCGTGACTATGACGGACCGTCATGGGGTCCGTTGTGTCTTACTTAGACTATGTATATATGGAGAACCCTGAAGGAGAGTCTCTGACTAGTATGACGGTATGTGCAGGACGGACCGTCACAGGTACGACGGTCCGTCATAGGTGTCCGTCAGAGGACACTTAGAAAAAAAATGAGAGACCCTTAGGATAGGGGTCTCTAACTGTCATAACGGTCATGCAGAACGGGCCGTCATGGGCACGACGGTCCGTCACATGTGTCCGTTGAAGGACGCTTAGAAAAAGTGAGAGACCATCAGAAAGAGGGTCTCAGACAACCAGAACGGTTGTGCAGGACAGACCGTCGTGGGTATGATGGTCCGTCACATGTGTCCGTTGAAGGACACTTGAAAAACAAATGGACAGTGGGGTGTTATGGCTTTTGGAACGGACCCTATTACGGTCCGTCGTGGGTACGACGGTCCGTCATCATGGTCTCGTTCTGTAGATCAGTAACAGAACTGGTGTACCCCATTCATCCCCTATGAACCCAAATCGAACTTGTAGTGTTATGGACCAACATTTGTCTAACCCAACTACCTAGGAAACTAGTAATGCGAAAGCACCTACGTCTAGGGTTGTAAACATGGCAATTTCGAACATTTTTAACCTAGGTTAGACAGAATCTTATATAAAAGAAACGAACATATCAAGAATAACTAAGCTAATACTAATTAATAAACAAAAATGCAAGATAAATGAGTAGAAATTAGAGATACATACCTTAGAATTGGGGAAAACAAAAAGGACAAGTACTCGGTGACCAGGAACACACCCACAGCAGCAACTCCGACTAGTAGATTATCACTTTTAGGGCTTTGGAGAATTGTGGGGGAACAATGATCGGTTGATAGAGGGAGAGATGGTGGAAGTTGAAAAGAGAGGAAAATGGGTGGAATAATGAAGGAACGGGGTGAAATGAGGGGTTGGGAAGTTTGAATGGTGAAATTTTATAATAAACTCCAACCGGGTCGGGTTAGGTACGCCTCATTAATGACGCGATGATTCCCCGACGACGGTCCGTCGGAGTTGTGACGACCCGTCGGTTGTTCCGTCATGTGTATCCTAGTTTGAATATAATAGAAAGACGTACCTGGTACGACGGAGGCATACGACGGTCCGTCGCAGGCTAAATGGTTCGTAAATGTATCCGTCAGTGACTGCTGCAGAGTAATTTTCTGCAGAATATGTGCCAGCAAATTTAAAAACCCATTAGTAGAAAAATGCTACCATTACTAAAAAGACTATAAGTATTGGGTTGCCTCCTAACAAGCGACTGATTTAATGTCGCGGCACGACTTGGGACACTTGACTACTCAGACTTCATCAAGATGGTATGCCTCTATCACTTCTTTCCCCGATGCTTTATGCCCAAACTAGAGTTTTATTCGATCTCTATTCATCTTAAACCGCACTCCCTCCTTGGCTTTTAACTCAACTGCTCCATGAGGGAATACTTGGGTAATCAAGGAAGGGCCAGTCCATTTGGACTTGAGCTTGCCCGGAAGACAAGGCGACCCAGAACTGTCTACAAGCACCAAATCCCCAACCATAAACTCTTGTTTTGCACTTTTTTGTTCATTCTCCTTCTTCATCTTTTCTTTGTGGGATATGGCGGAAATCGATTGGAGCTCACCACTCTGCCTCATAGTCCTACAAACGTCGAAGGTCGCTTCTTCATTGTTCAACAAAAATTTCATCTGCCCCTTTTCCATATCAACTAAGGCTCTACCTGTAGCAAGGAATGGCCTCCCAAGAATAATAGGCACTTCAAAATCGACTTCACAATGAAGAATAACAAAATCAGCCGGAAAGATGAATGACTCCAATTTTACTAGCACATCATGGAGTATCCCTATAGGCCTTTTCACTGTCCGATCAGCCATCAGTAGACGCATCGCAGTGGGATTTGGTTCCTCCAAACCCAACTTCTTGTAAATTGAAAGGGGCATGAGATTTATGCTTGCCCCCATATCACATAATGCTTTTGCAAAATGTAATGACCCAACTGTACAAGGAATAGTGAACGCACCCGGATCTTCTTTCTTTTGTACAAGGGATCTTGTGGCAATAGCACTACAATGTTGCAGTCTATCATCATCCTCAAAAGTGACCAATCTTTTCTTGGTGACCAGATCTTTCATAAATTTGGCATAACCGGGCAGTTGTTCTAGAGCTTCTACCAAAGGGACATTGATAGAAAGCTGCTTCACCATTGTTATGAAACGCCGGTATTTACAATCCTCGATATTTTTCACTAATCTCTGAGGAAAAGGTGGTGGTGGCCTAGGCATGGGAATTACCTTCATAGGTACTTCTGCATCTTTTCCATTACTTTCCTCTGCTTCACCACTACCCTTTACCACATTATAATTATCCTTTCTCACATTTTCCTCAGTAGACGGCATAGGTGGGTCAATGGGTTGCTTACCACCCCGAGTAGTGATTGCCATACAGTGCGCATCATTCTTTGGATTTTGGACAGTGTTGCTACGAAGAGTGCCCGGCTGTCGCAGATAATTGGGCCATTTGCAACTCGATCTGCTTAATCGAAATTGCATGTGTATCAATTTTTTGCCCAATACTAGCTAAATCACACCTCAACTCTTTAATGTGCTCATCACTAGCATCGAACCTCCTCATCATTTTGTGCAACATATCCTCAACTCGCATCATACTATCTCCACCATCCCTAGAGTTAACTTCACGATTTTGAGTAGGGACATAAGGCCCATTCCTGTGTTTCTATTAGCATAGTTACCCCTGTTAAAGTTGTTGTCGCCGTTGTAGTTTATATCTCGAACATAATGACCCTCACGATTGTAGTTACCATAGTTCCGACCTTGGTTCCCTTGACCTTGGCGCCAATTATCCTAATTTGAGCCTTGGGCGCTTGGTCGGAAACTCCCCGTCTGCTCATTTACTGCATAAGTGTCCTCCGCATAATAGCATTCATCATTAGGAGGTGGTGGTTTAGACAAGTAGTTGACTGCATTTATCTTTTCTGCACCTCAGTGACATGTTTTAGTACTAACCCAAGCTCGGTTCTCATCTTAGTCATTTATTCACGAATCTCATCTTTGGCTAGGTTGTGAGTGGACTGCACTAGTCCCTGTATCAGACTTCCTAGTACTCCAAGCTTTGTTATTCCGGGAGATTTCCTCTAATTTTTCAGCGATCTCAGCATAAGGACATTCCCCATAAGATCCACCTGCTATAGTGTCCAACACCGCTTTATTGTTATCATCATGTCCCCGATAGAAGTTTTCCTTCAGTGACTCATCATCTATACGGTGATTTGGGACACTTCTCAAGAACGAGGTGAATCTATCCCAAGAACTACTAACTGACTCTCCTGGTAGTGCCACAAGTTGTTCACTCTGTCTTTGTGGTTTAGTTTCTTGGAGACCGGATAGTAGCGTGCTAAGAAGACATCTCTTAGTTGGTTCCAAGTGAAGATTGAGTTGTATGGGAGCTCAGTGAACCACATAGCAGCCTCTCCCGTCAGTGAGAGAGGAAACACTCTGAGACCTATTACATCTAAACCCAAATCAGGCGTCCCTTCACAGCTTTTACACACTGCCCTTACCTTAGCTATATAGGCATGTGGATCCTCAAAGGGTAGCCGTGAAAACAAACCTCTGGCAGTGAGCATTTTCATCAGGCTACTAGTTACCACAAAAGTGTGGCCTGTGGGTAGAGGAGGCAAAACCAGTGGCCCATCGGAGTCTGCTATGTTATCATAGCCTCTGTAGTATGCTTGGGGCTGTGGAGCGGGATTTTTTCCCCTCTGTTGGTGTTCACCCGGAGCATCGGGTAACAACTGACCATGAACATCAACCGGAACTGGGATGTTCTGGTTCGGATCATCATCATTTAGTCCCAAGTTTCGATTCATATTGCGCAGTGTACGCTCTAATTCGTGATCGTAGGGAAACAAGGGTTCACTTCCTCTCCGTGTATTTGGCATACAAGGAGGATAGTTCTGAAAAAAGTCAAAAACAATAAAACAAAGTTAAATCAAGAAAATATCAACTAAACTATAGTAATAAGTGCAAGTTAATCTAAAAGCTACTTTCCCCGGCAGCGGCGCCAAAATTTGATAAGCTCGAACTTACTTCTCAAATAAGAAGTAAAGCGGTCGTGTCAAGTAAATAACCCAACTAGTGAGGTTGGGATCGTTCCCACGAGGAAAATAGTCTAGACTTAAATTCAACCTGTTATTACTATTGTTTGGTCAATGACATCCTTGGAAAGTAAAAACAATAAAAGGTTGGTTTCTATTTCTAAATGAATGAAAATAACTAACGCAATTGAAAGAGACACTTAATGCTTTGAATGTTGGATTTTAATCAATTAGTCAAAGTAACTAGGGTCTACGTGTTCCCCACAGTTTCATAACTTCATAATTCTAACTATGACAATTCTTTTCTAGTATCTTGCATGCAAAGTGATAAGTTATGTAATTCTAAATCCTTGGTCAGGCATCTAGAAAATCTCACTCCGCACCTTGGTCCGGCTACGTGTGTTGCTATCCTAACCCTTATCTTTATCTCATATTAAGCGTCGTATTCGATATTTGACTAAGTTATGACCTCGTACCAATCAATAATTGCCTATTAGATAGTATACACTAAATCTATGTGATAATTATTTTCCTATTATCTACCTCCTTGGTCCGTCAAGTAGCATTAAGGCGAGTTCTAGCGTTGGCCATCTGTTAAAAAGACTTTTAAGCGAAAGAATTATTAATACATGCAAGACACCATTCTAGAATTGTTATTTTAGTTAGTTTTTATCTCATTATTTGTCTATGGTTCGCACAACCCTAGTTATGGAGTTTAGTTACTCATAGTCATAATCATAATATTCAAATATATTAAATAAGAATTCATGTACTTACTTCAATGAGAAAGAGTAAAATCCGAAAGTTTGCTTGATTAATCACCAAAAATCACTTGCAATAATCTCAACGTAATCAATAATCTCACAAGAAGTCTAATGATAATCAAAAGTCTAACAATATAATGTTTACTAATACGGTGTCTCACAATCTAAGAGTCTAACAATGATCCAGAGTCTAACCACAAAAACGAGGTTTTTTGAACTATTTATAGAAAATAAAAATCTAATTAAACAAGGACTCTATTTGCTGGAAATCTGCCAAAACGCGGCTGGGTCGACGGACCTCGCGACGGATCGTCATGGTCACGACGGAGCGTAATGGACTCCGTCGTCCAATACTTATGCAATTTCTTCAGCTGCTCTTCTTTATTACCTTCGACGGCAAGTATGACGGACCGTTATAGGCACAACGGTCCGTCGAGAGTCTTCGTTCCAAAACACTTCAACTCTTGGAATATGGGTACTGGGATTACTTCTCTGATCTTCATGACGAACCTGCAGGACGGACCGTCATAGACACGACGGACCATCAGAAGCTTCGTAACCCCACACTTGGTCAGACTTCCCCATCTTCCTTCAGCAGCTGCACTACGCTGCCTCCTACGGACCGTCACAAGCACGACGGACCGTCATAAGCTCCGTAGGTGGTCTCATCTGCATTTCTTCGGTCAAAATGTCCGCATTCATCTTTGGACATATTTCCTGCAAAACAAAGAGAAACTTATATAAAAATTAGCACAAAAAGGCATTTGGACACACTAAACTTAAGGAAAAGTATTAATAATACCGTGAAACCACGGTATATCAACACCCTCAACTTAAATTCGTTGTTTGTCCTCAAGCGACGCACTATTACTCAATACAAGATCTTTGTACAATAGTATCCATGTTTTATCCTTTGCAATCATTTGTCTATCAATCACGATTAATCTCATTAAATCTATTCATGCTATCTCTAATAGGCTTAAATTATGTGTATCAGAACATGACACAGACTCACCATGCACTAACACCTATCCTCTTCAATTTCTCACCGAGGTTCTGACAATTCCGGTATTGCAACTAGTGTCCTCACTTTAAAACAAAATCCTCATTTTTCACACAATGATTTCAGTTTGAGTATAAGGATTACTTTTCAACACTCGCTCTCAGAACAAAGTCACACTCATTCATACCTATTTCCATAAACTTGCCCTTATTTTCACTGCCTTATGTTCGCTATACAACCCTAAGGATCACGATAAGACTTTTTAGCTAGTAACAGAGGCTCAGGGTCAGGTAGGGTATATTTAGGTATACTTTAGTGACTTTTTGCCCTCCATGACATATCGGCTAAACCTTCCACTTTCTATCATTTTATCTCGCCCAGTTTCTCATATTCTTTCACCTTGCTATTTTCTCTTCTTTCTTCATTTGTGCAAGTGACTCTCTTCTTTTCTTTCTCGTATTTCTTGTATATTTTTCTTTTTCTTTACTTTTCTTTCAACTAATTCTTGAGTCACTTTTCTTTTGTTCTTTCTCTCTCTTTGTTCTTTCAACCCCACTTTCAAGAGCATTCCTCATAATAGCCACCCTCAACTCATGGCTTTGCCATGAGTCAGGGTACACAATACCCAAAATTGGGTCAGGGCCATAACGAAGGTTGTTTACTGCATTAGCGACCCTCAACTTATGCTTTTGGCAAAAGCTGAGGTGCACATGTCCAAGGAGGGACCAGGGCCACCACATTGTTCCTAGAAAAGATCAGTTGTGGTGAAAAAGAAAGGTCTAATTTAAGATCAGATCATATGGATCAAAAAAGGATAAATTTCATTTGGTTTATTTTATTTAGGCTATAAATGGGCTATCTTGAATAAGGGCCTTGATATACCGTGGTTTCACGGTATTATTAATACTTTTTCCTTAAGATTAGTGTGTCCAAAAGCCTTTTTGTGCTAATTTTTATATAAGTTTCCCTTTGTTTTGCAGGAAATCTGTCCAAAGATGAATGCGGAGATTTTGAGCGAAGAAATGCAGAAGAGACCACCTACGGAGCTTATGACTGTCCGTCGTGACTGTGACGGTCCGTAGGTGGCAGCATAGTGAAGCTGCTGAAGGAAGATGGGGAAGTCTGACCAAGTGTGGGGTTACGAAGCTTGTGACGGTCCGTCGTGTCTATGACGGTCCGTCCTGCAGGTTCGTCATGAAGTTCAGAGAAGTGATCCCAGTACCCAGATTCCAAGAGTTGAAGTGTTTTGGAACGAAGACCCTCGACGGACCGTTGTGTCTATGACGGTCCGTCATACTTGCCGTCGAGGGTGGTTAAGAGAGAAGCAGAAGAAATTGCACAAGTATGGGACGACGAAGTCCATGACGGTCCGTCGTGACCACGACGGTCCGTCGCGTGGTCCGTCGACCCAGCCGCGTTTTGGCAGATTTCCAGCAAATAGAGTCCTTGTTTAATTAGGTTTTTATTTTTTATAAATAGTTCGAAAAACCTCGTTTTTGAGGTTGGACTCTGCATTGTAGACTCATGGATTGTTAGACATCATATTATTAGATTGTGTTAGGTTAGACTCTTAGACTCGAGACGTTAGAGACTAGGTATTGTTAGATTCTGTATTGTTAGACTCCGGATCATTGTGAGCCCTTTGTATTAGTGTTAGATTATTGATTACTTTGAGATTCTTGCAAGTGACTTTTGGTGATTAATCAAGCAAGCTTTCGGATTTTACTTTTTCTCATTGAAGAAGTACATGAATTCTTATATAATATATTTGAATATTGTGATTATGACTATGGGTAACTAAACTCCATAACTAGGTGGGAAACATAGGCAAATAATGAGATAAAACCTAACGAAAATAACAATTCTACAAGAGTCTCTTGCATGTATTAATAATTCTTTCGCTTAGATGTCCTTTTAACGGATGACCAACGTTAGAACTCGCCTTTATGCTACTTGCCGGACCAAGGAGGTAGATAATAGGAAAAGAATTATTAACATAGATTTAGTGTATACTATCTAATAGGCTAGTATTGATTGGTACGAGGTAATAACTGAGTCAAATATCGAATGCGATGCTTAATATGAGGTAAAGATAAGGGTTAGAAAAGCAACACACGTAGCCGGACCAAGGTGCGGAGTGAGATTTTCTAGATGCCGAACCAAGGATTTAGAAATACATAACTTATCACTTTGCATGCAAGATACTAGGAAAGAATTGTTATAGTTAGACTTATCATGTTATGAACCAGTGGGGAACACGTATACCGTAGTTACTTTGATTAATTGATTAAAATCAAACTGTCAAAGCTGTTAAGTGTCTCCTTCAATTTCGTTAGTTATTTTCACTCATTTAGAACTAGAAACCCCCCTTTTATTGTTTTTACTTTCCAAGGAAGTCATTGACCAAACAATAGTAATAACAAGTTGAAGTTAAGTATAGACTATTTTCCTCGTGGGAACAATCCCAACCTCACTAGTTGGGTTATTTACTTGACACGACCGCTTTACTTCTTATTTGAGAAGTTAGTTTGAGTGTATCAAATTTTGGCGCCGCTGCCGGGGAAAGTAGCTTTTAGATTAACTTGAACTTATTACTATAGTTTAGTTGATATTTTCTTGATTTTACTTTGTTTTATTGTTTTTGATTTTTTTTAGAACTATCCTCCTTGTATGACAAATACACGGAGAAAAAGAGAATCCTTGTTTCCCTACAATCACGAGTTAGAGCGTACACTGCGCAATATGAATCGAAACTTAGGAATAAATGATGATGATCCGAACCACATCATCCTTGCTCCGGTTGATGTTCATGGTCAGATGTTACCCGATGCTCCGGGTGAACACAAACAGAGGGGACAAAATCCCGCTCCACGGCCCCAAGCATACTAAAGAGGGTATAATAACACAGCAGACTCAGATGGGCCACTTGTCTTGCCCCCTCTACCCACAGGCCACACTTTTGTGGTAACTAGTAGCCTTATGCAAATTCTCACTGCCAGAGGTTTGTTTTCAGGGATACCTTCTGAGGATCCACATGCCCATATAGCTAAGGTAAGGGCAGTGTGTAAAAGTTGTGTAAGGAGGCCTGATTTGGATTTAGATGTAATAGGTCTCAGAGTGTTTCCTCTCTCACTGACGGGAGAGGCTGCTATGTGGTTCACTGAGCTCCCATACAACTCAATCTTCACTTGGAACCAACTAAGGGATGTCTTCTTAGCACGCTACTATCCGGTCTCCAAGAAACTAAACCACAAAGACAGAGTGAATAACTTTGTGGCACTACCAGGAGAGTCAGTTAGTAGTTCTTGGGATAGATTCACCTCGTTCTTGAGAAGTGTCCCAAATCACTGTATAGATGATGAGTCACTGAAGGAATACTTTTATCGGGGACAGGATGATAACAATAAAGCGGTGTTGGACACCATAGCAGGTGGATCTTATGGGGAGTGTCCTTATGCTGAGATCGCTGAAAATTAGAGAAAATCTCCCGAAATAACAACTTTGGA
The DNA here is from genome assembly GCF_001406875.1 of Solanum pennellii. Taxonomy (NCBI): domain Eukaryota; kingdom Viridiplantae; phylum Streptophyta; class Magnoliopsida; order Solanales; family Solanaceae; genus Solanum; species Solanum pennellii. The sequence goes on from NC_028640.1 coordinate 27,702,151, forward strand.
GTACTAGGAAGTCTAATACAGGGAGAAACACCTTCGCAGTGCAGTCCACTCACAACCCAGCCACAGATGAGATTCGCGAAGAAATGGCTCAGATGAGAACCGAGTTTGGGTTGGTACTAAAACATGTCACTGGGGGTGCAGAAAAGATAAATGCAGTCAACTACTTGGCTAAACCACCACCTCCTAATGATGAATGTTATTATGAGGAGGATTCCTATGCAGTAAATGAACAGATGGGGTGTTTCCGACAAAGTGCCCAAGGCTCTAATCAGGACAATTGGCACCAAGGTCAAGGGAACCATGGTCGGAACTATGGTAACTACAATCGTGAGGGTCATTATGTCCGAGATGGAAACTACAATCGCGACAACAACTTCAACAGGGGTAACTATGGTAATAGAAACGACAGGAATGGACCCTATGTTCCTCCTCAAAATCATGAAGTTACTCCTAGGGATGGTGGAGGTAGTATGTCGCGAGTTGAAGATATGTTGCATATAATGATGAGGAGGTTCGATGCTAATGATGAGCACAATAAAGAGTTGAGGAATGATTTAGCTGGTATTGGGAAAAAAGTTGACACACATGCAATATCGATTAAGCAACTTGAGTTACTATTGGCCCAATTATCTGCAACTGTGAACACACGGCAACCGGGCACTTTTCCTAGCAACACTGTCCAAAATCCGAAAAATGATGGACATTGTATGGCAATTACTACTCGCGGTGGCAAGCAGACCATTGACCCACCTATGCCATCTAATGAGAAAAAGGTGACAAAAGAATCTGATAAAGTGGTAGATGTTGATGTTGAATTAGAGGATAACACTGCAAAAGATGCTGAAGTGCCTAAAAAGGTAACTCCTATGCCTAGGCCACCACCCCCATTTCCTCAAAGATTATTGAAAAAGACCGAGGATGGCAAATATTGGCGTTTTATAACAATGTTGAAGCAACTTTCTATCAATGTCCCTTTGGTAGAAGCTTTAGAACAAAAGCCCGATTACGCCAAGTTTATGAATGATCTGGTCACAAAGAAAAGATCGGTCACTTTTGAGGATGATGATAGAATGCAGCATTGTAGTGCTATTGCTACAAGATCTCTGGTCCGAAAGAAAGAAGATCCGGGTGCGTTCACTATTCCTTGTACAATCGGGCTATTACATTTTGCGAAAGCATTATGTGATCTGGGGGCAAGCATAAATCTCATGCCCCTCTCGATTTACAAGAAGTTGGATTTGGGTGACCCAAAGCCCACTGCGATGCGGCAACTGATGGCTGAACGAATAGTAAAACGGCCTATAGGAATACTTCACGATGTGCTCGTAAAAGTGGAGTCATTCATATTTCCGGCTGATTTTGTTATTCTCGATTGTGAGGTCGATTTTGAAGTGCCTATTAATCTTGGAAGGCCATTCCTTGCTACAGGTAGAGAATTAGTTGATATGTAGAAGGGACAGATTACATTTCGGGTGAATAATGAAGAAGCGACCTTCAACATTTGTAGGACCATGACGCAGAGTGGTGAGCTCCAATCGGTATCTGCCATATGCCACAAAGAAAATATGAAGAAGGAGAATAAACAAAAAATTGCAAAACAAGAGTTTATGGTTGGGGATTTGGTGCTTGTAGACAGTTCTGGGTCGTCTTGTCTTCCGGGCAAGCTCAAGTCCAAATGGACTAGCCCTTACTTTATTACCCAAGTATTCCCTCATGGAGCAATTGAGTTAAAAGCCAAGGAGGGAGTGCGGTTTAAGATGAATAGAGATCGAATAAAACTCTATTTTGGGCATAAAGCAGTGGGGAATGAAGGGGTAGAGGCATACCATCTTGATGAAGGCTGAGTAATCAAGTGTCCCCAGTCGTGCCGCGACATTAAATCAGGCGCTTGTTGGGAGGCAACCCAATACTTATAGTCTTTTTAGTAATGGTAGCATTTTTCTACTAATGGGTTTTTAAATTTGCAGGCACATCACCAGGAAATTCTGCAGAAAACTACTCTGCAGCAGTCACTGACGGATATATCGATGGACCGTTGAGACTGCGATGGACCGTCGTATGCCTCCGTCGTACCAGGTACGTTTTTTGTGTTAGTTTAAAACTAGGGCACACACGACGGAACCAACGACGGGTCGTCACAACTGCGACGGACCGTCGTCGGGGAATCGTCGTACCCGACCCGACCTGGCTGGAGTCTTTTTCAAAATTAGACCGTTTAAACCCCCCCAACCCTTCATTTCACCCCATTCATTCATTATTCCTCCCACTTCCCCCTCTTTTCAACTTCCATATTCTCCCCCTCGATCATTGTTCCCCAAATATTCTCCAAAGCTCTAAAAGTGTTAATCTAATGGTCGGAGTTGCTACTGTGGGTGTTTGCTTAGCCACCGAGTACTTGTCAAGTTGTTTTCTCCATTTCTAAGGTATGTGTCTCGAATTTCTACTCATTTATCTTGCATTTTTGTTTATTAGTTAGTATTAGCTTAGTTCTTCGTCGTATGTTGTTTCCTTTATATGATTATGTCTAAACCTAGGTTCAAAATGTTCGAATTTTCCATGATGACAACCCTAGACATAGGTGCTTTTGCATTGCTAGTTTCCTAGGTAGTTGGGATAGAAAAATATAGTTCCAAAAAACTACGAGACCATGTGGGTTCATCGGGGATGCATGGGGTACCCCCAGTTCTGTCCCTGTTATTCAGAACGAGACCCCGATGACGGACCGTCGTAGGGTCCGTTCCAAAAGCCCTAGCACCCTGTCCCAACGGACACATGTGACGGACCGTCATCTTCACGACGGTCCGTCCTGCACAACCGTTCCGGTTGTCAGAGACCCTGTTTCTAAGGGTCTCTCATTTTTTTCCAAGTGTTTCCCAACGGACACATGTGACGGACCGTCGTCTTCACGACGGTCTATCCTGCACAACTGTTCTGGTTGTCAGACACCCTGTTTCTAAGGGTCTCTCACTTTTTCTAAGTGTCCTTCAACTGACACATGTGACGGACCGTCATACCCACGACGGTCCGTCCTGCACGACCGTCATGACGGTTAGAGACCACTCTGCTAAGGGTCTCCATATTTTTTTAGTGTCCTATGACGGACACCTACGACGGACCGTCGTACCTGTGACGGTCCGTCCTTTATATACCGTCATGCTAGTCAGAGACTCTCCTTCAGGGTTCTCTATATATACACAGTCCAAGTAATACACGACGGACCTCATGACGGTCCGTCATAGTCACGACGGGCCGTCACCAGGCCCGTCGTGTGCCATTGTTTCTATAGAAATTACCTATTATTTTCAATGTTTTGTTAAGTATGGTTTTGCTTTTCTTGTGTGCCATTACTCGTACTAATATTGATCCTTTGCAGGTACTATCTACTATGGCACCCAAGCAAGACCGAATCTACGCACGAGGGCAATCAAAGTCTGTCGCCCCGTTTGCCCGCATGGTCATCGGCTCTGATGATGAGCGTGACCCTGAGTATGTGCCCCCAGGCACTTCCACACCTTCCCGTGCTGCACGTGCTCCCAGATCCACACCCAAAAAGGTGGCGTCCGGCGTCACTGCCTCCCAGTCTGATGAGGAGCGCACACTGACCGGCACACCCTCTGGGTATGCCACCAATGAAGAAGGAGCGTCTGGCTCCTTAGGAGTATCATGGTCCGAGGAAGCCTCCGGCTCTGCTGAGGTTCCAGCACCCGCCACCGCTGCAGCGTCGGCCTCGTCTGATGAGGCTGACAGTTCAGAATCTACATCAGGCTCACCAGTTCCGGTACCCACCCCAGCCACTGACCAGCCCAACCGGTGGTGTGTCGACGGGCAATTTCAAGTCTACTCCGACGCCAAGTTCCTGACAGATAAAGGAGTGATGACTCGAACACTCACCTTGGAGCGGCGGGTCCTGACAGGGAGCCTCCCAACGATGCCTAAGATCCACAATCTCTTCACCAGGCATCGCTTGGAGTGGACAGCACGTCCGTTGGGACGTTACAGTGAAGAAAAGGTCCGAGAGTTCTACGCATCCTACGTAGCGACTCTCCGATCGCAGATAGATAGGCGGGCCGACCCCGCTAAACAGGCCCCACTGGAGCAGGTCCGAATACGGGGCATACAGGTTGACATTTTCCTGCAAGCCATCCGCCGGTTTCTATACGGCGAGAGTGTTGATGCTACTTGGACCCCCCTCACTGCCGAGTTTGACTATCGCTGGCAGATAGTTAAAGATGGCAAGTTCTTGCGCGAGCCAGCACTGAGAGAGACCACCAAGAGGTGGATGGCCCTGCACCTGTCAGTTGATGGAGAGGGTGCAGATTGGGTGACTGAGCCAAAGGGGGCCATCAAAAAGGCAAACCTCACTTTCACGGCGAAGTTCTTGTGGCTGCTTGTCCGTCACTGCCTGTCCCCCACAGCTGCAGATAAAATCGTTACCTGGGATCGAGCAGTGTTGGTGGCGGCGATGATAGCCGGGTTCGAGGTGGACTTCGCATGGATTCTACAGGCAGTCATGACGAGACGGCAGTCAAGGTCACTACTACCTACCCTTTCCGTGAATGATCTTTGCTCTCTGCAGGTCCGCAGGTGTGCCCATATGGCACGTAGATCAGCTTAAGACCCCGCAGGGCACTGTTGACGTCGGCCTCATCAGAGACAAGGCCAATGAGTTGGCTCCACGCAGAGGGCCCCGCTCGGAGCTGCCCTCACTTGCTGATGATCTTGCTGGTACGGTAGCCCAGGCCCGCACAGCTACACAGGCGGCGTCCACTGACACTACTCGGGTTGAGTCTATACCGGGTAGTAGCACTGCCCCGAGCTCCTCTCGCACAGCCCCTCTACCGGCACTGGTCTCGCTTGCTAGGGTCCAAAAACTAGAGGCACAAATGGCCACTCTTCTGCATCATATCCAGCCGTGGATGCAGAAGTCTATTACTGAGTCCGAAGAGCGCCTAGAGAGGAAAATGGTGCAGTTTACAGAGCGGAAGATCGCTGAGGTTAACCAGCGCTTGGACGCCTTTGAGTTGAGGGTGCTAGCCCGACCAGCCCCTCCGGTGGATGTGTCGACTCTTCAGGCTGCAGTCGACAGTCTTCGTGCAGATATCGACACGATCTTAGAGGCTAGGGTGCCGGAGTTTGAGGCCCCTTCTGTCGAGCCTGCTGAGGACACAGTGTTGGCGGCCCTTTTTGCTACTTCTGATATTCCACCACCTCCCCCTCGAGAGAGTGCCAAGAGGCGTAGGGGTCGAGCAGAGGACGAGGCACGAGCACAGAAGAAGGAGCGCCGAGAGATAGAGGCTGCGAGGAGAGCCTCACTTGCTGAGGAGGAGGCGCACCAAATGAGAGCATCATACACACAAGAGATAGCAGGAGGCACTACTGATGGTGCGATTGTTGTTGAGGACACCACTGAGGGTGTACGGATTGTAGAGGACGTGGGTTCCGGGGAACCAGACCCACCATCTTGCTGATCCACGGAGCTTTGCGCCGCAGGTTTGCTTCACCTACCACTCTAGTATTTAGATTTTTATGCATTGGGGACAATTGCATGCTTTTTTGTTGGGGGTGGGGTAAATGGATAGTGAGTGTTAGGGTGAAGTCTGAGTAGCCCAATTCACTATCCTCTTTTGGGGTTTTCTTGCCTGTGTTCTTTTTCCCCAAAAGACTGATTACTTTTTCTGTTGAAACGGCATGTTTATATCTTTTGTACATAGTTTAATTCTGGAGCATGATGGCTAAAATGATATCCTGATAAACTGGAAAATGATGCATGACTAGGCATAGTAACTGATAATTGTGTGGCTCTAAGCATGACATAGAGTTACACCATTGCATTACCCTAAGTCTTAAATTCGAACTAGGTGTCTGATATTCTGGTATAGTGATGAGATGTCAAGTAAGTGTGAGGAAAATTTGAATAGTCCACTATTTGTACTGAGCTAGAACTTGCCTGGTTAGTCCTGCTGAAAGTAAGCTGTAATAAACAATTAGGAAAATATCACAGGCCATTATTCAATTTAGCCCATTTTTAGCCTAAATAAAAGAAAACCAAATGAGATTATTAATCCTTCTTTGATTCAAATGATTTGAGCTTAAATTAGACCTTTCTTTCTAACCCCAACTGATCTTTTCTGGGAATAATGTGTTCGCCCTGGTCCCTCCTTGGACATGTGCACCTCAGCTTATGCCAAAAGCATAAGTTGAGGGTGGCTAATGCAGTAAACAACCTTGATTATGGCCCTGACCCAATTTTGGGTATTGTGTACCTTGACTCATGGCAAAGCCATGAGTTGAGGGTGGCTCATATGAGGAATGCTCTGGAAAGTGGGGTTGAAAGAACAAAGAGAAAGAAATAACAAAAGTAAAGTGACTCAAAATTAGTTGAAAGAAAAGTAAAGAAAAAGAAAAATATACAAGAAATACAAGCAAGAGAGTCACTTACACAAATGAAAAAAGAAGAGAAAATAGCGAGGTGAAAGAATATGAGAAACTGGGCGAGATAAAATGATAGAAAATGGTATGTTAAGCCGATATGTCAAGGAGGGCAAAAAGTCATTAAAGTATACCTAAATATACCCTACCTGACCCTTAGCCTATGTTACTAGCTAAAAAAAGTCCTATTGTGATACTAAGGGTTGTATAGCAAACTTAAGGCAGTGAAAATAAGGGCAAGCTTATGGCAATAGGTATGAATGAGTGTGACTTTGTTCTGAGAGCGAGTGTTGAAAAATATCCTTATACTCAAACTGAAATCATTGTGTGAAAAACGAGTATTTTGTTTCAAAGTGAGGACACTAGTTGCAATACCGGAATTGTTAGCACCTCGGTCAGAAATTGAAGATGATAGGTGTTAGTGCATGGTGAGTCTGTGTCATGTTCTGATCCCACATAATTCAAGCCTAATAATGATAGCATGCATAGATTTGATGAGATTAATCGGGATTGATAGCCAAATGATTGCAAAGGATAAAACATGGATACTATTGTACAAAGATTTCGTATAGAGTCATAGCGCGTCGCTTGAGGACAAACAACGAATTTAAGTTGAGAGTGTTGATATACTGTGGTTTCACGGTATTGTTAATACTTTTTCCTTAAGTTTAGTGTGTCC
>NC_028640.1:27710219-27717459 GCF_001406875.1 Solanum pennellii
AGCTGCTGAAGGAAGATGGGGAAGTCTGACCAAGTGTGGGGTTACGAAGCTTGTGACGGTCCGTCGTGTCTATGACGGTCCGTCCTGCAGGTTCGTCATGAAGTTCAGAGAAGTGATCCCAGTACCCAGATTCCAAGAGTTCAAGTGTTTTGGAACGAAGACCCTCGACGGACCGTTGTGTCTATGACGGTCCGTCATACTTGCCGTCGAGGGTGGTGAAGAGAGAAGCAGAAGAAATTGCACAAGTATGGGACGACGAAGTCCATGACGGTCCGTCGTGACCACGACGGTCCGTCGCGTGGTCCGTCGACCCAGCCGCGTTTTGGCAGATTTCCAGCAAATTGAGTCCTTGTTTAATTAGGTTTTTATTTTTTATAAATAGTTCAAAAAACCACGTTTTTGAGGTTGGACTCTGCATTGTAGACTCTTGGATTGTTAGACATCATATTATTAGACTCTGTTAGGTTAGATTCTTAGACTGGAGACGTTAGAGACTAGGTATTGTTAGACTCTGTATTGTTAGACTCCGGATCATTGTGAGCCCTTTGTATTGGTGTTAGATTATTGATTACTTTGAGATTCTTGCAAGTGACTTTTGGTGATTAATCAAGCAAGCTTTCGGATTTTACTCTTTCTCATTGAAGTAAGTACATGAATTCTTATATAATATATTTGAATATTGTGATTATGACTATGGGTAACTAAACTCCTTAACTAGGGTTGTGGGAACCATAGGCAAATAATGAGTTAAAACCTAACGAAAATAACAATTCTAGAAGAGTGTCTTGCATGTATTAATAATTCTTTCGCTTAGAAGTCCTTTTAACGGATGGCCAACGTTAGAACTCGCCTTAATGCTACTTGCCGGACCAAGGAGGTAGATAATAGGAAAAGAATTATCAACATAGATTTAGTGTATACTATCTAATAGGCTAGTATTGATTGGTACGAGGTAATAACTTAGTCAAATATCGAATACGATGCTTAATATGAGGTAAAGATAAGGGTTAGGATAGCAACACACGTAGCCGGACCAAGGTGCGGAGTGAGATTTTCTAGATGCCGGACCAAGGATTTAGAAATACATAACTTATCACTTTGCATGCAAGATACTAGGAAAGAATTGTTATAGTTAGAATTATCAAGTTATGAACCTGTGGGGAACACGTAAACCCTAGTTACTTTGATTAATTGATTAAAATCCAACTGTCAAAGCTGTTAAGTGTCTCTTTCAATTTCGTTAGTTATTTTCACTAATTTAGAACTAGAAACCCCCCTTTTATTGTTTTTACTTTCCAAGGAAGTCATTGACCAAACAATAGTAATAACAAGTTGAAGTTAAGACTAGAATATTTTCCTCGTGGGAACGATCCCAACCTCACTAGTTGGGTTATTTACTTGACACGACCGCCTTACTTCTTATTTGAGAAGTAACTTTGAGCGTATCAGGCCTATGATCCTTTCCTTATTGTCTATTACAGCTTACTTTTAGCAAGACTACCCAGGCAAGTTCTAGCTCAGTACCAATAGTGGACTATTCAAATCTTCTCACACTCACTTGACATCTCATCACTATACCAGATTATTAGACACCTAGTTCGAATTTTAGACTTAGGGTAATGCAATGGTGTACCTCTATGTCATGCTTAGAGTTACACATTTATCAGTTACTATGCCTAGTCATGCATCATTTTCTAACTTATCAGGATATCATTTAGCCATAATGCTCCAGAATGAAACTATGTACAAAAGATATAGACTTGCCGGTTCAACAGAAAAAGTAATCTGTCTTTTGGGGAAAAAGAACACAGGCAAGAAAACACCAAAAGAGGATAGTGAATTGGGCTACTCAGACTTCACCCTAACATCACTTTCCATTTACCCCACCCCAACAAAAAAACATACAATTGTCCCCAATGCATAAAAATTTAAATACTAGAGTGGTAGGTGAAGAAAACCTGTGGCGCAAAGCGCCGTCGATCAGTAAGCAGGTGGGTCCGGTTCCCCGGAACCCACGTCCTCTGCAATCTGGACACCCTCAGTGGTGTCCTCAGCAACAACCGCACCATTAGTAGTGCCTCCTGCTATCTCCACAGTTCGGGATCTAGACGCCCCAACCGCTAACTCTGATGCTCTCATCTGGTGTGCCTCCTCCTCAGCAAGTGAGGCTCTCCTCGCAGCCTCCATCAATCGGCGCTCCTTCTTCTGTGCTCGCGCCTCGTCCTCTACTCGACCCCTACGCCTCTTTTCATGCTCTAGAGGGGGAGGTGGTGGAATCTCTGAAGTGGCAAATAGGTCCGCCAACACTGTGTCTTCAGCAGGCTCGACAGAAGGGGACTCAGACTCCGGCACCCTAGCCTCTAAGATCGTGTCAATATCTGCGCGAAGGCTGTCGACCGCAGCCTGAAGAGTCGACACATCCACTGGAGGGTCTGGCCGGGCTAGCACCCTCAACTCAAAGGCGTCCAAGCGTTGGTGAACCTCAGCGATCTTCCACTCTGTAAACTGGACAATTTTCCGCTCTAGGCACTCTTCTGACTCATTTATAGACTTCTCCACCCACGGCTGGATATGATGCATAAGTGTAGCCATTTGCGCCTCTAATTTTTTAAACCTAGCAAGCGGGACCAACGCCGGTAGAGGGGCTGTGCTAGAGGAACTCGAGGTAGTGCTACTACCCCGGATAGACTCGACCGGGGTAGTGTCAGTGGACTCCGCCTGTGTAGCTGTACGGGCCTGGGCTACCGTATTAGCAAGATCATCAGCAAGTGGGGGCAGCTCTGGATGGGCCCCTCTGCGTGGAGCCAACTCATTGGCCTCATCTCTGATGAGGCCGACGTCAATGGTGCCCTGTAGAGTCTTGTGTTGATCTACGTGCCATATAGGCACACCTGCGGACCTGCAGAGAGAAAAGATAATGCACGGGAAAGGGTATGTAGTAGTGACCTTGAAAGCCCTCTCGTGCATGACTGCCTGTATAAGCCACGCGAAATCCACCTCGAACCCAGCAATCATCGTCTCCATCAACACTGCTCCATCCCATGTAACGATATTATCAGCGGCTGTGAGGGAAAGGCAGTGGCGGACAATCAGCCACAAGAACTTAGCTTCGCCGTGAAAGTGAGGTTGGCCTTCTTGATGGCCCCCTTTGGCTCAGTCACCCAGTCGGCACCCTCTGCATCAACTGATAGGTGCAGGGCCATCCACCTCTTGGTGGGGTCTCTCAACGATGGCTCGCGCAGGAACTGACCATCTTTAACAATCTGCCAGCGGTAGTAAAACTCGGCAGTGAGAGGGGTTCGAGTAGCATCAACGCCCTCGCCGTATAGAAATCGGCGGATGGTAGGCAGGGAAATGTCAACCTGCACGCCCCGTATTCGGACCTGCTCCAGTGGGGCCTATTTGGCGGGGGCAGCCCGCCTATCTATCTGTGATCGGAGAGTCGCTACGTAGGATGTGTAGAACTCTCGGACCATTTCTTCACTGTAACGGCCCAACGGACGTGCTGTCCACTCCAGCCGATGCCTGGTGAAGAGATTGTGGAACTCAGGCATCGTCGGGAGACTCCCTGTAAGGACCCGTCGCTCCAAGGTGAGTGNGCGATGCCTGGTGAAGAGATTGTGGATCTCAGGCATCGTCGGGAGACTCCCTGTAAGGACCCGCCGCTCCAAGGTGAGTGTGCGAGTCATCAATCCTTTATCAATCAGGAACTTGGCGTCGGAGTAGACATGAAATTGCCCGTCGACACACCACCAGTTCGGCTGGTCAGTGGGTGGGGTGGTGGCCTGAGCTGGTGAACCTGATGTGGATTCCGAACTTTTAGCCTCATCAGACGAGGCCGACGCTGGAGTGGTGGCGGGTGCGGGAACCTCAGCAGAGCCGGAGGCTTCCTTCTACCAGGATACTCCTAAGGAGCCACACGCTCCTTCTTCATTTGTGGCCGACCCAGAGGGTGTGCCGTTCAGTGTGCGCTCCTCATCAGACTGGGAGGCAGTGACTACACCGGACGCCACCTTTTTGGGTGTGGCTCTTGGAGCACGTGCAACACGGGAAGGGGTGGAAGTGCCTGGGGGCACGTACTCGGGGTCACGCTCATCATCAGAGCCAATGACCATGCAGGCAGCCGGGGCGATAGACTTCGATCGCCCGCGTGCATAGATTCGATCTTGCTTTGGTGCCATAGTTGATAGTACCTGTAAAGGATCAATATTATTACGAGAAGTGGCAAACAAGACAAGCAAAACTACACAAAAAAATTAAAACAGTATGTCATTTCTATGGTCACAGTGACACACGACGGGCTTGGTGACGGCTCGTCGTGACTATGACGGACCGTCATGGGGTCCGTCGTGTCTTTCTTAGACTATGTATATATAGAGAACCCTGAAGGAGAGTCTCTGACTAGTATGACGGTATGTGCAGGATGGACCGTCACAGGTACGACGGTCCATCGTAGGTGTCCGTCAGAGGACACTTAGAAAAAAATGAGAGACCCTTAGGAGAGGGGTCTCTGACCGTCATAACGGTCATGCAGGATGGGTCGTCGTGGGCAAGATGGTCCGTCACATGTGTCCGTTGAAGGACACTTAGAAAAAGTGAGAGACCCTTAGAAAGAGGGTCTTTGACAACCAGAACGGTTGTGCAGGACGGACCGTCGTGGGTATGACGGTCCGTCACATGTGTCCGTTGAATGACACTTGAAAAAAAAATGGACAGTGGGGTGTTAGGGCTTTTGGAACGGACCCTATGACGGTCTGTCGTGGGTACGACGGTTCGTCATCGGGGTCTCGTTCTATAAATCAGTGACAAAACAGGTGTACCCCATTAATCCCCTATGAACCAAAATCGAACTTGTAGTTTTATGGACCTACATTTGTCTAACCCAACTACCTAGGAAACTAGTAATGCGAAAGCACCTATGTCTAGGGTTGTAAACATGGCAATTTCGAACATTTTTAACCTAGGTTAGATAGAATCTTATATAAAAGAAACGAACTTATATGGAACAACTAAGCTAATACTAATTAATAAACAAAAATGCAAGATAAATGAGTAGAAATTAGAGACACATACCTTAGAATTGGGGAAAACAAAAAGGACAAGTACTCGGTGACCAGGAAGACACCCACAGCAGCAACTCCGACTAGTAGATTATCACTTTTAGGGCTTTGGAGAATTGTGGGGGAACAATGATCGGTTGATAGAGGGAGAGATGGTGGAAGTTGAAAAGAGAGGGAAATGGGAGGAATAATTAAGGAATGGGGTGAAATGAGGGGTTGGGAAGTTTAAATGGTGAAATTTTATAATAAACTCCAACCGGGCGGATCGGGTACGCCTCATTAATGACGCGACGATTCCCCAACGACGGTCCGTCGCAGTTGTGACGACCCGTCGTTGGTTCCGTCTTGTTTGCCGTAGTTTAAAAATAACATAAAGACGTACCTGGTACGACGGAGGCATACGACGTTCCGTCGCAGGCGAAACGGCCGTCGATGTATCCGTCAGTGACTGCTGTAGAGTAATTTTTCTGCAGAATTTCCTGGTGATGTGCATGCAAATTTAAAAACCCATTAGTAGAAAAATGCTACCCCATTACTAAAAAGACTATATGTATTGGGTTTCCTCCCAACAAGCGCCTGATTTAATTCGCGGCACGACTGGGGACACTTGATTACTCAGACATTATCAAGATTGTATGCCTCTATCACTTCATTCCCCTGTGCTTTATGCCCAAAATATAGTTTTATTCGATCTCTATTCATCATAAACCGCACTCCCTCATTGGCTTTTAACTCAACTGCTCCATGAGGGAATACTTGGGTAATCAAGTAAGGGCCAGTCCATTTGGACTTGAGCTTGCCCGGAAGACAAGGCGACCCAGAACTGTCTACAAGAACCAAATCCCCACCATAAACTCTTGTTTTGCACTTTTTTGTTCATTCTCCTTCTTCATCTTTTCTTTGTGGGATATGGAGGATACCGATAGGAGCTCACCACTCTGCCTCATAGTCCTACAAATGTTTAAGGTCGGTTGTTCATTGTTCAACCAAAATTTCATCTGCCCCTTTTCCATATCAACTAAGGCTCTACCTGTAGAAAGAAATGGCCTACTAAGAATAATAGGCACTTCAAAATTTACTTCATAATCAAGAATAACAAAATCAGCCGGAAAGATGAATGACTCCACTCTTACTAGCACATCATGGAGTATTCTATAGGCCTTTTCACTGTCTGATCAGCCATCAGTAGCCGCATTGCAATGGGTTTTGGATCCCCCAAACCCAAATTCTTTTAAAATTAGAGGGGCATGAGATTTATGCTTGCCCCCAGATCACATAATGCTTTTGCAAAATGTAATGACCCAACTGTACAAGGAATAGTGAACGCACCTGGATCTTCTTTCTTTTGTACAAGGGATCTTGTGGCAATAGCACTACAATGCTGCAGTCTATCATCATCCTCAAAACTGACTGATCTTTTCTTGGTGACCATATCTTTCATAAATTTGGCATAACCGGGCATTTGTTCTAGAGATTCTACCAAAGGGACATTGATAGAAAGCTTCTTCAACATTGTTATGAAATGCCGGTATTTAACATCCTCGGTCTTTTTCACTAATCTCTCAGGGAAAGGTGGTGGTGGCCTAGGCATGGGAATTGCCTTCATAGGTACTTCTACATCTTTTTCATTACTTTCCTCTGCTTCACCACTACCCTTTACCACATTATCATTATCCTTTCTCACATTTTCCTCAGTAGACGGCATAGGTGGGTCAATGGTTTGCTTACCACCCCGAGTAGTGATTGCCATACAGTGCGCATCATTCTTTGGATTTTTGACAGTGTTACTAGGAAGAGTGCCCGGTTGCCGTGTGTTCACTGTCGCAGATAATTGGGCCATTTGCAACTCGATATGCTTAATCGAAATTGCATGTGTATCAACTTTTTGCCCAATACTAGCTAAATCACACCTCAATTCTTTAGTGTGCTGATCACTAGCATCGAAACTCCTCATCATTTTGTGCAACATATCCTCAACTCGCGCCAAACTATCTCCACCATTTGCAATAATTGGGCCATTTGCAACTCGATATGCTTAATCGAAATTGCATGTGTATCAACTTTTTGCCCAATACTAGCTAAATCACACCTCAATTCTTTAGTGTGCTGATCACTAGCATCGAAACTCCTCATCATTTTGTGCAACATATCCTCAACTCGCGCCAAACTATCTCCACCAT
>NC_028640.1:27717560-27867055 GCF_001406875.1 Solanum pennellii
ATCTTTTCTGCACCCCCAGTGACATGTTTTAGTACCAACCCAAGCTCGGTTCTCATCTGAGCCATTTCTTCACGAATCTCCTACGTGGCTGGGTTGTGAGTGGACTGCCCTGCGAAGGTGTTTCTCCCTGTATCAGACTTCCTAGTACTCCAAGCTTTGTTATTCCGGGAGATTTTCTCTAATTTTTCAGCGATCTCAGCATAAGGACATTCCCCATAAGATTCACCTGCTATAGTGTCCAACACCGCTTTACTGTTATTATCCTGTCCCCGATAGAAGTATTCCTTCAGTGACTCATCATCTATATGGTGATTTGGAACACTTCTCAAGAACGAGGTGAATCTATCCCAAGAACTACTAACTGACTCTCCTGGTAGTGCCATAAAGTTGTTCACTCTTTCTTTGTGGTTTAGTTTCTTGGAGACCGGATAGTAGCGTGCTAAGAAGACATCCCTTAGTTGGTTCCAAGTGAAGATTGAGTTGTATGGGAGCTCAGTGAACCACATAGCAGCCTCTCCCGTCAGTGAGAGAGGAAACACTCTGAAACCTATTACATCTAAATCCAAATCAGGCCTCCCTACACAGCTTTTACACACTGCCCATACCTTAGCTATATGGGCGTGTGGATCCTTAGAGGGTAGCCCTGAAAACAAACCTCTGGCATTGAGCATTTGCATCAGGCTACTAGTTACCACAAAAGTGTGGCATGTGGGTGGAGGAGGCAAAACCAGTTGCCCATCGGAGTATACTATGTTATCATAGCCTCTGTAGTATGCTTGGGGCCGTGGAGCGGGATTTTGTCCCCTCTGTTGGTGTTCACCCGGAGCATCGGGTAACAACTGACCATGAACATCAACCAGAGCTGGGATGTTCTGGTTCGGATCATCATCATTTATTCCCAAGTTTCGATTCATATTGCGCAGTGTACGCTCTAATTCGTGATCGTAGGGAAACAAGGGTTCTCTTCCTCTCCGTGCATTTGGCATACAAGGAGGATAGTTATGAAAAAATCAAAAACAATAAAACAATGTAAAATCAAGAAAATATCAACTAAACAATATTAATAAGTTCTAGTTAATCTAAAAGCCACTTTCCCCGGCAGCGGCGCCAAAATTTGATACGCTCAAACTTACTTCTCAAATAAGAAGTAAAGCGGTCGTGTCAAGTAAATAACCCAACTAGTGAGGTTGGGATCGTTCCTACGAGGAAAATAGTCTAGACTTAACTTCAACCTGTTATTACTATTGTTTGGTCAATGACTTCTTTGGAATGTAAAAACAACAAAAGGGGGGTTTTTATTTCTAAATAAATGAAAATAACTAACGCAATTGAAAGAGACACATAAAAGCATTGAATGTTGGATTTTAATCAATTAATCAAAGTAACTAGGGTTTACGTGTTCCCCACAGGTTCATAACTTGATAATTCTAACTATAACAATTCTTTTCTAGTATCTTGCATGCAAAGTGATAAGTTCTGTATTTCTAAATCCTTGGTCCGTCAACTAGAAAATCTCACTCCGCACCTTGGTTCGGCTACGTGTGTTGCTATCCTAACCCTTATCTTCACCTCATATTAAGCATCGTTTGATATTTGACTAAGTTTTTACCTCGTACCAATCAATACTAGCCTATTAGATAGTATACACTAAATCTATGTTGATAATTCTTTTCTTATTATGTACCTCCTTGGTCCGGCATGTATCATTAAGGCGAGTTCTAATGTTTGCCATCCGTTTAAAAGACTTCTAAGCGAAAGAATTAATGATACATGCAAGACACCATTCTAGAATTTTATTTTAGTTAGGTTTTATCTCATTATTTGCCTATGGTTCCCACAACCCTAGTTATGGAGTTTAGTTACTCATAGTCATAATCATAATATTGAAATATATTAAATAAGAATTCATGTACTTACTTCAATGAGAAAGAGTAAAATCCAAAAGTTTGCTTGATTAATCACCAAAAATCACTTGCAATAATCTCAACGTAATCAATAATCTCACAAGAAGTGTAATGATAATCAAAAGTCTAACAATACAATGTTTACTAATACGGTGTCTAACAATCTAAGAGTCTAACAATGATCCAGAGTCTAACCCCAAAAAAGAGGTTTTTCGAACTATTTATAAAAAATAAAAACCTAATTAAACAAGGACTCTATTTGCTCGAAATCTGCCAAAACGCGGCTGGGTCGACGGACCGTCATGGACTCCGTCATACAATACTTATGCAATTTCTTCTGCTGCTCTTCTTCATTACCCTCGATGGCAAGTATGATGGACCGTCATAGGCACAACGGTCTGGTCTTCGTTCCAAAACCCTTAAAATCTTGGAATATGGGTACTGGGATTACTTCTCTGATCTTCATGACGAACCTGCACGACGGACCGTCATAGACACGACGGACCGTCACAAGCTTCGTAACCCCACATTTGGTCAGACTTCCCCATCTTCCATCAGCAGCTGCACTACGCTGCCTCCTACGGACCGTCACAAGCACGACGGACCGTCACAAGCACGACGGACCGTCACAAGCACGACGGACCGTCACAAGCACGACGGACCGTCACAAGCACGACGGACCGTCACAAGCACGACGGACCGTCACAAGCACGACGGACCGTCACAAGCACGACGGACCGTCACAAGCACGACGGACCGTCACAAGCACGACGGACCGTCACAAGCACGACGGACCGTCACAAGCACGACGGACCGTCACAAGCACGACGGACCGTCACAAGCACGACGGACCGTCACAAGCACGACGGACCGTCACAAGCACGACGGACCGTCACAAGCACGACGGACCGTCACAAGCACGACGGACCGTCACAAGCACGACGGACCGTCACAAGCACGACGGACCGTCACAAGCACGACGGACCGTCACAAGCACGACGGACCGTCACAAGCACGACGGACCGTCACAAGCACGACGGACCGTCACAAGCACGACGGACCGTCACAAGCACGACGGACCGTCACAAGCACGACGGACCGTCACAAGCACGACGGACCGTCACAAGCACGACGGACCGTCACAAGCACGACGGACCGTCACAAGCACGACGGACCGTCACAAGCACGACGGACCGTCACAAGCACGACGGACCGTCACAAGCACGACGGACCGTCACAAGCACGACGGACCGTCACAAGCACGACGGACCGTCACAAGCACGACGGACCGTCACAAGCACGACGGACCGTCACAAGCACGACGGACCGTCACAAGCACGACGGACCGTCACAAGCACGACGGACCGTCACAAGCACGACGGACCGTCACAAGCACGACGGACCGTCACAAGCACGACGGACCGTCACAAGCACGACGGACCGTCACAAGCACGACGGACCGTCACAAGCACGACGGACCGTCACAAGCACGACGGACCGTCACAAGCACGACGGACCGTCACAAGCACGACGGACCGTCACAAGCACGACGGACCGTCACAAGCACGACGGACCGTCACAAGCACGACGGACCGTCACAAGCACGACGGACCGTCACAAGCACGACGGACCGTCACAAGCACGACGGACCGTCACAAGCACGACGGACCGTCACAAGCACGACGGACCGTCACAAGCACGACGGACCGTCACAAGCACGACGGACCGTCACAAGCACGACGGACCGTCACAAGCACGACGGACCGTCACAAGCACGACGGACCGTCACAAGCACGACGGACCGTCACAAGCACGACGGACCGTCACAAGCACGACGGACCGTCACAAGCACGACGGACCGTCACAAGCACGACGGACCGTCACAAGCACGACGGACCGTCACAAGCACGACGGACCGTCACAAGCACGACGGACCGTCACAAGCACGACGGACCGTCACAAGCACGACGGACCGTCACAAGCACGACGGACCGTCACAAGCACGACGGACCGTCACAAGCACGACGGACCGTCACAAGCACGACGGACCGTCACAAGCACGACGGACCGTCACAAGCACGACGGACCGTCACAAGCACGACGGACCGTCACAAGCACGACGGACCGTCACAAGCACGACGGACCGTCACAAGCACGACGGACCGTCACAAGCACGACGGACCGTCACAAGCACGACGGACCGTCACAAGCACGACGGACCGTCACAAGCACGACGGACCGTCACAAGCACGACGGACCGTCACAAGCACGACGGACCGTCACAAGCACGACGGACCGTCACAAGCACGACGGACCGTCACAAGCACGACGGACCGTCACAAGCACGACGGACCGTCACAAGCACGACGGACCGTCACAAGCACGACGGACCGTCACAAGCACGACGGACCGTCACAAGCACGACGGACCGTCACAAGCACGACGGACCGTCACAAGCACGACGGACCGTCACAAGCACGACGGACCGTCATAGACACGACGGACCGTCACAAGCTTCGTAACCCCACATTTGGTCAGACTTCCCCATCTTCCATCAGCAGCTGCACTACGCTGCCTCCTACGGACCGTCACAAGCACGACGGACCGTCATACGCTCTGTAGGTGGTCTCTTCTGCATTTCTTCTCTCAAAATCTCCGCATTCATCTTTTGACAGATTTCCTGCAAAACAAAGAGAAACTTATATAAAAATTAGCACAAAAAGGCTTTTGGACACACTAAAATTAAGGAAAAAGTATTAATAATACCGTGAAACCACGGTATATCAACACCTCAACTTAAATTCGTTGTTTGTCCTCAAGCAACGCACTATAACTCAATACAAGATCTTTGTACAATAGTATCCATGTTTTATCCTTTGCAATCATTTGACTATCAATTCCGATTAATCTCATCAAATCTATGCATGCTATCTCTATTAGGCTTGAATTATGTGGTATTATAACATGACACAGACTCACCATGCACTAACACCTATCCTCTTCAATTTCTCACCGAGGTGCTGACAATTCCGGTATTGCAACTAGTGTCCTCACTTTAAAACAAAATCCTCATTTTTCACACAATGATTTCAGTTTGAGTATAAGGATTACATTTCAACACTCGCTCTCAGAAAAAAGTCACACTCATTCATACCTATTTCCATAAGCTTGCCCTTATTTTCACTGCCTTAAGTTCGCTATACAACCCTTAGGATCACGATAGGACTTTTTAGCTAGTAACAGAGGCTCAGGGTCAGGTAGGGTATATTTAGGTATACTTTAGTGACTTTTTGCCCTCCTTGACATATCATCTAAACCTTCCACTTTCTATCATTTTATCTCGCCCAGTTTCTCATATTCTTTCACCTTGCTATTTTCTCTTCTTTCTTCATTTGTGTAAGTGACTCTCTTCTTTTCTTGCTTGTATTTCTTGTATATTTTTCTTTTTCTTTACTTTTCTTTCAACTAATTCTTGAGTCACTTTTCTTTTGTTCTTTCTCTCTCTTTGTTCTTTCAACACCACATTCCAGAGCATTCCTCATAATATCCACCCTCAACTCATGGCTTTGCCATGAGTCAAGGTACACAATACCCAAAGTTGGGTCAGGGCCATAACAAAGATTGTTTACTGCATTAGCCACCCTCAACTTATGCTTTTGGCATAAACTGAGGTGCACATGTCCAAGGAGGGACAGGGCCAACACATTGTTCCCAGAAAATATCAGTTGGGGTGAAAAAGAAACGTCTAATTTAAGCTCAGATCATTTGGATCAAAGAAGGATAAATTTCATTTGGTTTCTTTTATTTAGGCTAGAAATGGGCTATCTTGAATAAGGGCCTATGATCCTTTCCTAATTGTCTATTACAGCTTACTTTTAGCAGGACTAACCAGGCAAGTTCTAGCTCAGTACCAATAGTGGACTATTCAAATTTTCCTCACACTCACTTGACATCTCATCACTATACCAGATTATCAGACACCTAGTTCGAATTTAAGACTTAGGGTAATGCAATGGTGTAACTCTATTTCATGCTTAGAGCCACACAATTATCAGTTACTATGCCTAGTCATGCATTATTTTCCAGTTTATCAGGATATCATTTTAGCCATCATGCTCCAGAATTAAACTATGTACAAAAGATATAAACATGCCGGTTCAACAGAAAAAGTAATCAGTCTTTTGGGGAAAAAGAACACAGGCAAGAAAACCCCAAAAGAGGATAGTGAATTAGGTTACTCAGACTTCACCCTAACACTCACTTTCCATTTACCCCACCCCCAACAAAAAAACATGTAATTGTCCCCAATGCATAAAAATATAAATACTATAGTGGTAGGTGAAGCAACCTATGGCGCAAAGCGTCGTCGATCAGAAAGCTGGTGGGTCCAGTTCTCCGCAACCCACGTCATCTGCAATCTGGACACCATCAGTATTGCCTCCTGCTATCTCCACAGTTCGGGAGCTAGACTCCCCGGCCGCTAACTCTGAAGCTCTCATCTGGTGTGCCTCCTCCTCAGCAAGTGAGGCTCTCCTCGCAGCCTCCATCTCTCGGCGCTCCTTCTTCCGTGCTCACGCCTCGTCCTCTGCTCGACCCCTACGCCTCTTGGCATGCTCTTGAGGGGGAGGTGGTGGAATCTCTGAAGTGGCAAATAGGGCCGCCAACACTGTGCCTTCAGCAGGATCGACAGAAGGGGCCTCAGACACCGGCACCCTATCCTCTAAGATCGTGTGAAAATCTGCGCGAAGGCTGTCGACCGCAGCCTGAAGAGTCGACACATCCACTGGAGGGGCAGGCCGGGCTAGTACCCTCAACTCAAAGGCGTCCAAGCACTGGTGAACCTCAGCGATCTTCCGCTCTGTAAATTGGACCATTTTCCGCTCTAGGCGCTCTTCAGACTCAGTAATAGACTTCTGCATCCACGACTGGATATGATGCATAAGTGTAGCCATTTGTGCCTCTAATTTTTGAACTCTAGCAAGCGGGACCAGCGCCTGTGGAGGGGCTGTGCGAGAGGAACTCGGGGCAGTGCTACTTCCCGGGATAGACTCGACCGGGGTAGTGTCAGTGGACACCGCCTGTGTAGCTGTGCGGGCCTGGGCTACAATATCAGCAAGATCATCAGCAAGTGGGGGCAGCTCTGCACGGGGCCCTCTGCGTGGAGCCAACTCATTGGCCTCATCTCTGATGAGGCCGATGTCGACGGTGCCTTGCGGAGTCTTGAGCTGATCTACGTGCTATATAGGCACACCTGCGGACCTGCAGAGAGAAAAGATCATGCACGGGAAAGGGTAAGTAGTAGTGACCTTGAAAGCCCTCTCGTGCATGACTGCCTGTAGAAGCCACGTGAAATCCACCTCGAACCCAGCAATCATCGCCGCCATCAACACTGCTCGATCCCATGTAACGATATTATCAGCAGCTGTGGGGGAAAGGCAGTGGCGGAAAATCAGCCACAAGAACTTCGCCGTGAAAGTGAGGTTGGCCTTCTGGATGGCCCCCTTTGGCTCAGTCACCCAGTCGGTACCCTCTCCATCAACTGACAGGTGCAGGGCCATCCACCTCTTGGTTGTCTCTCTCAGCGATGGCTCGCGCAGTAATTGACCATCTTTAACAATCTGCCAGCGGTAGTCAAACTCGGCAGTGAGAGGGGTCCGAGTAGCATCAACACCCTCGCCGTATAGAAACCGGTGGATGGCAGGCAGGGAAATGTCAGCCTGCACGACCCGTACTCAGACCTTCTCCAGTGGGGCCTGTTTGGCGGGGGCAGCCCGCCTATCTATCTGTGATTGGAGAGTCACTACGTAGGATGCGTAGAAATCTCGGACCATTTCTTCACTGTAATGGCCCAACGGACGTGTTGTCCACTCCATGCGATGCCTGGTGAAGAGATTCTGGATCTCAGGCATCGTCGGGAGACTCCCTGTAAGGAACCGCCACTCCAAGGTGAGTGTTCGAGTCATCACTCCCTTATCAGTTAGGAACTTGGCATCGGAGTAGACTTGAAATTGCCCGACGACACACCAGCGGTTGGGCTGGTCAGTGGCTGGGGTGGGGGCCTGAGCTGGTGAACCTGATGTGGATTTCAAACTGTCAGCCTAATTAGACGAGGCCAACGCCGCAGCGGTGGCGGGTGCGGGAACCTCAGCAGAGCCGGAGGCTTCCTCCGACCTTGATACTCCTAAGGAGCCAGACGCTCCTTCTTCATTTGTGGCTGACGCATAGGGTGTCCCGGTCAGTGTGTGCTCCTCATCAGACTGGGAGGCAATTACTACGCCGGACGCCACCTTTTTGTGTGTGGCTCAAGGAGCACGTGCAGCACGGGAAGGGGTGGAAGTGCCTGGGGGCACGTACTCGGGGTCACGCTCATCATCAGAGCCAATGACCATGCGGGCAGACGGGGTGACAGACTTCGATCGCCCGCGTGCATAGATTCGATCTTGCTTGGGTGCCATAGTAGATAGTACCTGTAAAGGATCAATATTAGTACGAGAAATGGCAAACAAGACAAGAAAAACCACACAAAAAAATTAAAACAGTATGTCATTTCTAAAGTCAAAGTGACACACGACGGGCTTGGTGATGGCTCGCCGTGACTATGACGGACCGTCATGGGGTCCGTCGTGTCTTACTTAGACTATGTATATATGGAGAACCCTAAAGGAGAGTCTCTGACTAGTATGATGGTATGTGCAGGACGGACCGTCACAGGTACGACGGTCCGTTGTTGGCGTCCGTCAAAGGAAACTTAGAAAAAAAATGAGAGACCCTTAGGAGAAGGGTCTCTGTCCGTCATAACGGTCATGCAGGACGGGCCGTCGTGGGCACGACGGTCCGTCACATGTGTCCGTTGAAGGACACTTAGAAAAAGTGAGAGACCCTCAGAAAGAGGGTCTCTGACAACCAGAACGGTTGTGTAGGACGGACCTTCGTGGGTATGACGGTCCGTCACATGTGTCCGTTGAAGGACACTTGAAAAAAAGGACAGTGGGGTGTCAGGGCTTTTGGAACGGACCCTATGATGGTCCGTCGTGGGTACGACGGTCCGTCATCGCAGTCTTGTTCGGTAGATCAGTGACAGAACTGGTGTACCCCATTCATCCCCTATGAACGCAAATCGAACTTTTAGTGTTATGGACGTACATTTGTCTAACCCAACTACCTAGGAAACTAGTAATGCGGAAGCACCTATGTCTAGGCTTGTAGACATGGCAATTTTGAACATTTTTAACCTAGGTTAGACTGAATCTTATATAAAAGAAACGAACATATCAAGAACAACTAAGCTAATACTAATTAATAAACAAAAATACAAGATAAATGAGTAGAAATTAGAGACACATACCTTAGAATTGGGGAAAACAAAAAGGAAAAGTACTCGGTGACCAGGAAGACACCCACAAGCAACTCCGACTAGTAGATTATCACTTTTAGGGCTTTGGAGAATTGTGGGGGAACAATGATCGGTTGATAGAGGGAGAGATGGTGGAAGTTTAAAAGAGAGGGAAATGGGAGGAATAATGAAGGAATGGGGTGAAATGAGGGGTTGGGAAGTTTAAATGGTGAAACTTTATAATAAACTCCAACCGAGTCTGGTCGGGTACGCCTCATTAATGATGCGATGATTCCCCGACGACGGTCCGTCGCAGTTGTGACGACCCGTCGTTGGTTCCGTCGTGTGTTCCCTAGTATGAAAATAACAGAAAGACGTACCTGGTACGACGGAGGAATACGACGGAGGCATACGATGGTCCGTCGCAGGCTAAACGGTCCGTCGATGTATCCTTCAGTGACTGCTGCAGAGTAATTTTCTGGAGAATTTCCTGGAGTGTGCCTGCAAATTTAAAAACCCATTAGTAGAAATATTCTACCATTACTAAAAAGACTATAAGTATTGGGTTGCCTCCCAACAAGAGCATGATTTAATGTCGCGGCACGACTGCGGACACTTGATTACTCAGACTTCATCTAGATGGTATGCCTCTATCACTTCATTTCCCAATGCTTTATGCCCAAAATAGAGTTTTATTCGATCTCTATTCATCTTAAACCGCACTCCCTCCTTAGTTTTTAACTCAACTGCTCCATGAGGGAATACTTGGGTAATCAAGTAAGGGCTAGTCCATTTGGACTTGAGCTTGCCCGGAAGACAAGGCGACCCAGAACTGTCTACAAGCACCAAATTCCCAACCATAAACTCTTGTTTTGCACTATTTTGTTCATTCACTTTCTTCATCTTTTCTTTGTGGATATGGCAGATACCGATTGGAGCTCACCACTATGCCTCATAGTCCTACAAACGTTGAAGGTCGCTTCTTCATTGTTCAACCAAAATTTCATCTGCCCCTTTTCCATATCAACTGAGGCTCTACCTGTAGCAAGGAATGGCCTCCCAAGAATAACAAAATCAGCCGGAAAGATGAATGACTCCAGTTTTACTAGCAAATCATGGAGTATCCCTATAGGCCTTTTCACAGTCCGATCAGCCATCAGTAGCCGCATCGCTGTGGGTTTTGGATCCCCCAAACCCAACTTCTTGTAAAAGGAGAGGGACATGAGATTTATGCTTGCCCCCAGAACACGTAATGCTTCTTCAAAATGTAATGGCCCAACTGTACAAGGAATAGTGAACGCACCTTGAAGGGATCTTGTGGCAATAGCACTACAATGCTGCAGTCTATCATCATCCTCAAAAGTGACCGATCTTTTCTTGGTGACCAGATCTTTCATAAATTTGGCATAACCGGGCATTTGTTCTAGAGCTTCTACCAAAGGGACATTGATAGAAAGCTGCTTCAACATTGTAATGAAAAGCCGGTATTTACCATCCTCGGTCTTTTTCACTTATCTCTGAGGGAAAGGTGGTGGTGGCCTAGGCATGGGAATTACCTTCATAGGTACTTCTGCATCTTTTCCATTACTTTCCTCTGCTTCACCACTACCCTTTACCACATTATCATTATCCTTTCTCACATTTTCCTCAGCAGACGACATAGGTGGGTCAATGGTTTGCTTACCACCCCGAGTAGTGATTGCAATACAGTGCGCATCATTCTTTGGATTTTGGACAGTGTTGCTAGGAAGAGTGCCCGGTTGCCGTGTGTTCACTGTCGCAGATATTTGGGCCATTTGCAACTCGATCTGCTTAATCGAAATTGCATGTGTATCAACTTTTTTCCCAATACTAGATAAATCACACCTCAACTCTTTAATGTGATCATCACTAGCATCGAACCTCCTCATCATTTTGTGCAACATATTGTCAACTCGCGCCATACTATCTCCACCATCCCTAGGAGTAACTTCACGATTTTGAGGAGGGACATAGGGCCCATTCCTTTCGTTTCTATTAGCATAGTTACCCCTGTTAAATTTGTTGTCGCGGTTGTAGTTTCCATCTCGGACATATTGACCCTCACGATTGTAGTTACTATAGTTCCGACCTTGGTTCCCTTGACCTTGGCGCCAATTATCCTTATTTGAGCCTTGGGAGCTTGGTCGGAAACCCCCCGTCTTCTCATTTACTGCATAAGTGTCCTCCGCATAATAGCATTCATCATTAGGAGGTGGTGGTTTAGCCATGTAGTTGACTGCATTTATCTTTTCTGCACCCCCACTGATATGTTTTAGTACCAACCCAAGCTCGGTTCTCATCTCAGCCATTTCTTCACGAATCTCATTTGTGGCTTGGTTGTGAGTGAACTGCACTGCGAAGGTTTTTCTCCTTGTATCACACTGCCTAGTACTCCAAGCTTTGTATTCCGGGAGATTTTCTCTAATTTTTCAGCGATCTCAGCATAAGGACATCCCCCATAAGATCCACCTGATATAGTGTCCAACACCGCTTTATTGTTATCATCCTGTCCCCGATAGAAGTATTCCTTCAGTGACTCATCATCTATACGGTGATTTGGGACACTTCTCAAGAACGCGGTGAATCTATCCCAAGAACTACTAACTGACTCTCCTGGTAGTGCCACAAAGATGTTCACTCTGTCTTTGTGGTTTATTTTCCTGGAGACCGTATAGTAGCGTGCTAAGAAGACATCCCTTAGTTGGTTCCAAGTGAAGATTGTGTTGTATGGGAGCTCAGTGAACCACATAGCAGCCTCTCCCGTCAGTGAGAGAGGAAACACTCTGAGACCTATATCATCTACATCAAAATCAGGCCTCCCTACCCAACTTTTACACACTTCCCTTACCTTAGCTATATGGTCATGTGGATCCTAAGAGGGTAGCCCTGAAAACAAACCTCTGGCAGTGAGCATTTGCATCAAGCTACTAGTTACCACAAAAGTGTGGCCTGTGGGTAGAGGAGGCAAAACAAGTGGCCCATCGGAGTCTGCTATGTTATCATAGCCTCTGTAGTATGCTTGGGGCCGTGGAGCGGGATTTTGTCCCCTCTGTTGGTGTTCACCCGGAGCATCGGGTAACAACTGACCATGAACATCAACAGGAGCTGGGATGTTCTGGTTCGGATCATCATCATTAATTCCCAAGTTTCGATTCATATTGCGCAGTGTACGCTCTAATTCGTGATATTAGGGAAACAATCTCTTCCTCTCCGTGTATTTGGCATACAAGGAGGATAGTTCTGAAAAAAAATCAAAAACAATAAAACAAAGTAAAATCAAGAAAATATCAACTAAACTATAGTAATAAGTTCAAGTTAATCTAAAAGCTACTTTCCCCGGCTGCGGCGCCAAAATTTGATACGCTCAAACTTACTTCTCAAATAAGAAGTAAAGCGGTCGTGTCAGGTAAATAACCCAACTAATGAGGTTGGAATCGTTCCCACGAGGAAAATAGTCTAGACTTAACTTCAACCTGTTATTACTATTGTTTGGTCAATGACTTCCTTGGAAAGTAAAAACAATAAAAGGGGGGTTTCGATTTCTAAATGAATGAAAATAACTAACGCAATTGAAAGAGACACTTAAAAGCTTTGAATTTTGGATTTTAATCAATTAATCAAAGTAACTAGGATTTACGTGTTCCCCACAGGTTCATAACTTGATAATTCTAACTATAACAATTCTTTCCTAGTATCTTGCATGCAAAGTGATAAGTTATGTATTTCTAAATCCTTGGTCCGGCATCTAGAAAATCTCACTCCGCACCTTGGTCCGGCTACGTGTGTTGCTTTCCTAACCCTTATCTTTACCTCATATTAAGCATCGTATTCGATATTTGACTAAGTTATTACCTCGTACCAATCAATACTAGCCTATTAGATAGTATACACTAAATCTATGTTGATAATTCTTTTCCTATTATCTACCTCCTTGGTCCGGCAAGTAGCATTAAGGCGAGTTCTAACGTTGGCCATCCGTTAAAAAGACTTCTAAGCGAAAGAATTATTAATACATGCAAGACACCATTCTAGAATTGTTATTTTAGTTAGGTTTTATCTCATTATTTGCATATGGTTCCCACAACCCTAGTTATGGAGTTTAGTCACTCATAGGCATAATCACAATATTCAAATATATTAAATTAGAATTCATGTACTTAATGAGAAAGAGTAAAATCCAAAAGTTTGCTTGATTAATCACCAATAATCACTTGCAAGAATCTCAACGTAATCAATAATCTCACAAGAAGTCTAATGATAATCAAAAGTCTAACAATATAATGATTACTAATACAGTGTCTAACAATCTAAGATTCTAACAATGATCCAGAGTCTAACCCCAAAAACGAGGTTTTTCTAACTATTTATAGAAAATAAAAACCTAATTAAACAAGGACTCTATTTGCTGGAAATCTGCCAAAACAGGGCTGGGTCAACGGACCTCGCAATGGATCGTCATGGTCACGACAGACCGTCATGGATTCCGTCGTCCAATACTTATGCAAAGTTCTTCTGCTGCTCTTCTTCATTACCCTCGACGGCAAGTATGACGAACCGTCATAGGCACAACGGCCCGTCGAGGGTCTTCGTTCGAAAACACTTCAACTCTTGGAATATGGGTACTGGGATTACTTCTCTGATCTTCATGACGAACCTGCAGGACGGACCGTCATAGACACGACGGACCGTCACAAGCTTCGTAAACCCACACTTGGTCAGACTTCCCCATCATCCTTCAGCAGTTGCACTACGCTGCCTCTACGGACCGTCACAAGCACGACGGACCGTCATAAGCTCCGTAGGTGGTCTCTTCTGCATTTCTTCGCTCAAAATCTCCGCATTCATCTTTGGACAGATTTCCTGCAAAACAAAGAGAAACTTATATAAAAATTAGCACAAAAAGGCTGTTGGACACACTAAACTTAAGGAAAAAGCATTAATAATACCGTGAAACCACGGTATATCAGTTATCTTCTTGATTTACTTAAGTAGGTATTTTGATAGCCTTTGAGAAGAGAATGTCATATCATCTATGTGTTGGTGACTTATTGAAAATAATTCTATCGTAAAGAGTCTATAGGATCTCTTAAGTGTGTGTGTAAAAGATTGTATGGGTGTTCATTTCACAGCTTACTCAAGTGAGACTTAGAGTTCACCTTTGTTTGAAGAATCTTACCTTGATGTTTATGATTGCTTTGTAAGTAATTATGTGACTTTATAGGTAATCTTAAGGGTAGTTTAGGAACATCTAGAGAGGGTTTATGGGCAGTCTCTCTTTGTATGACTTAAGTGAATCTTCGGATGACTTTAAGTGATAAAATTCCATGCTAGAAGTATCTTATGTGTTTATAAATTTCTTTATGATGTTATTATTATTATAATACGATTTTTTAAATGAAAATATGCATATTTCCAATTAATTATATTCTCATGATTTTTATGCATATAGACATACTTAGTGCATGTGGTTGTACTAACTCAATGCTTTTATCTATCTATATAGTTCTTGGTAGGTGAGGAGATTTGAGAAGTGAAGACTTGGACATAGAAGATCGTTCAAGAGAAGTTGAAGTATACTCTCACTTGACTCGAGGGAATATATGTCTATTATGTTCTTATTAAATTATTTTAATCGACTAAGCATTTCTATATTTGTATTTTGAAATATGGGCCGTGTGCCAAGTTTTCTTGTGTCATAAGATGATGAGTTGGAGACTAAGTATTTCCTATTATTTTTATATGAAAGAGATTTTGAAGACTATATTATGTTTTGTGAAAGGTTTTAATTCCACGCTACTTTTCACTATGTATATGCAATAAATGATATGAAAGGGCTTGTCTTAGACCTCCGAGAGGTCGACGACGCTTGTTATAATCCAAAATAGTACCCTAACTTCTACGGTATGGTTTCGAGATGTGACAAGCTTGGTATCAGAACATAGGATGGTGAAAGTAGTATTAGGAATAAAGAATTCTCATTAAGTAACGTCTAGTAGAGTCTTGGACATCGGTGTGAGTCGCGACACATCTATGGGCAAGAGTCTAAAGGAAGATCGAGTTTCCCTTCATTTCTACTCCTATGTCGTGCAGTAGAGTATATGTTATTTTTATCCTTCTTATGAGTTTCCTTGTGTTTTCTAGGAGAAGAATACTAAAAGGATGGCCGCTAGAAGGTTAGAAGTGGAGAGGGTGAATGAGGAGGTTCCCCTCAAGTTGAGCAACTTGAGAAACTTCCTCGGTGGACAAGGAGATCAAGGTGCTCAAGATGCCCAAGTGCCTCCCCAAGGTGATCCTACTCCTAATGTGGAAGGAGGTATTGAGCTTCCGGAGATTTCTAAAAGGGAGACTAGAGAGTCTTGGATTGCTATAGCCTTAGTCGTGACTATGCAAGATAATTTGAATATGATGCCTAGGGTTGTGGAGAGCACTATGACATCTAAGTTTAGAGATTTTGGGTGCATGAATCCTCCTATCTTTCTTGCCTCTAAGGTAAATGAGGATCCCCAAGATTTTCTTGATGGAGTGTACAAAGTTTTTAGTGCTATGGGGGTTACATCTAGGGAGAAGGTGGAGTTGGCTTCATACCAATTGAGGGATGTTTCTCAAATTTGGTACACTCAATGGAAGGATAATAGGCCGGAAGGATCAGGTCCTATTGAATGGGAAGAATTTAAAGAAGCTTTTCTTGGTATGTACTTTCTCTGAGAGAGGAGAGAAATTAAGGTGGAGGAATTTATCAATCTCAAGAGAGAAATTAAGGTGGAGGAGTTTATCAATCTCAAGTAAGGCAATATGAGTGTTGCGGGGTACTCTTTGAAATTCTCAACTTTGTATGGGTATGCCCCTTCTCTTGTGTCCAATCCAAGAGATGAAATGAGTCATTTTGTGATGGGGGTATCCGACTTAGTGGTTGAAGAATGGCGTACCTCTATGTTGCATGATGATATGACCCTAGCTCGAACCATGGTGTATGCACAATCAATTTAAGGATCCAAACTTAAAACGATGGCTAGAAGTTTGAAAAGGAGTGATGCTAGTGATCAAGACCAAAATAGGTTCAAGAAGAAGGTTCAATCTCAAGGAGATTCTAGGAGTGCTATGTTAAAGGTGAGAAAGGAGGTGGTTCCAAGGATTGCAAGCCTACTTGTGCAAATTTTGGCAAGAAACATTATGGTGAGTGTCTATTGGGTACTGGGAGTTGCTTTAGTTGTGGTAAAGATGGGCACAAAGTGAGATATTGCCCTATGATTGCTTCTAGAGGTAGAGAGGGTAAGCAAGTTGGTCCTAGTGTTCCAAAGGATGATGCTTCAAAGAAGAGGTGTTTCTATGCACTCCGTTCTAGGGTGGAGAATCCGGATGAGAAGGAGAGTTATGATGATGTTGGTAAGTTCTATTTATTCTGTTAAGATATGAGTTCCTTCTTAGTGGGGGAGTATTGTTTGTAGATGGGATAGAAGTTCTTTAAATTGTTGCTTGTGCATAATGTTATGAGTTAGATTGAAATTGAATTTCATTAACTTCTTGCATTGTGTGTTTTATAAAGACATGATTATATTGTAATATGTGTTTATATGATGTTGTTTTGCATATTAGCATGTTTATATCATGAATTGCTTAAAATGTAGATTTTTGAATAATTGCTTAAAAACCACTGTTGCTTTAAAACTGCATGCTGCCATATTTTTGAGAAAATGACTAATTAATTCTTTTGCCTAAAAATGTTTTGATGTGTTTAGAACTGATGTATATGTGTAGGATATTGAGCATAAAATAAGTTTTTTACTATTTGGATTGAAGAATGTGAGTTTTATAGCATAATGAGTTATAGAATTGTTTTCTAGTTTCTTGTTGTATGGAAAATTGATGTTTTCTTGTGATTACGTGTTGTATGGAATGGTTATTAGCTGCTAGTTGAGTCTCTAATCTTGGAGGTGTTCGGAGAGTTGCAAGTGTCATTTGAGGACAAATGTTGTCCAAGTGGGGGAGATTGTAAGACCCCGAAAATGACTTAGGTTTACTAGAGCCTAACATGTTGGTCTTTATGGTCTAAGGTCCTTAATATGTCTAACATGTGGTATACAAGCAGTAGCTAAAATATTAGAGGTGTTAAAAGTCAAATGTGAAGGGACGACTAAGACGTTTGACAACAAAGTCACCTGAATATCTAAAATGTGTCGTTCTATGTGTTTATATGCGTTTCTAGGTTTTTTTAGGTTCTTAATAGTGTTACTATATCAATTATAGGCATTGGTTAAATTTTCGTGAAGTTTGGAGGTCAAACGACCAAGAACATCCATGACGTTCGAAAGATATGCCTTGAGTCGACCTTGTACGTATAACGAGTTTCGTCGAGTTTTACATGTTCCTTTTGGATGAAATTCATGGTAGAGGTGTTAATCTTATAGAAGATAATATTTGGATTGAAACGTCCGGGAAATTATCCCCAAGGACCACCAAAGGGTCCTTGAGGGAGGACCGAAGATCAGTGTGCAGGCTGTCTCAGGCAGACCCTGGCGACAGAGCAGTCAACAGCCTGTCGTGGCGTGTTGCCCCGTCAAAGGATCTCGTCGTAAGGGACTTAGCCTTGTGTGAATAATTGAAGCTTGTACAGGCAGTGCTGCCACCGACAGAGGCCTTTGACGGTCCGTCGAAGTGGTGACGCCCCGTCAAGGGCAGGCCTCACATGACCTGTTCTCCTGCGCAGGTCTGCTGCCATGTCAAGGATTGAATTTTAAATTCACGCCAATGTTAAATTAATTAATTGCCGTTTTATTAAGGGTCTTTTGGGTATTTTAATTAAGTATATTAGGGGTAATCACATGGAAGACTTCAATCTTAAATATCATAAACCCAAAACATTTAGAAAATATCTCAAAGCCTCCATTGAAGTCCAACTTGAAGAGGCATCTTGGTGAGGGGTTTTTGTGTCGAAATTCTTCATCAAAGTGAAGAACTATCATCCTTTAGGTATGGATTTTGATCCTTGAAACTCGTTTCATCAAGGAACCCAACTCTCAAGATGTTTTTTCAAAGTTTTCAAAAGTGAATTGTCCAATTTCATGATTGTACCATGGGTTCTTGCATAAAAGATTTCTAAACATTGAATTATGATCTAATTGATATTGTATGGATTATTTAAATCTAAATTACTTATGAACCCATGTAAATTGATGAACTCTAGTTTTTGACTATATGTGAGTTACTTGATATTAAGCTAATATTGATGAATTGTTTTGTAGTTTCTTCTGGGCTTTCTAAAGATATAAGAATTAAAATTAATTGTTATCTAATTCATCCAAGATTTTTTAACCTAAAATTAATTGATAGATATTTCATTCGATTTTATGATTCTTGCTTGAATTGTTGGTTATGGCCTTGGGTAAGGGCCTTGTGATGTTGAATTGGAAGTTTAGCATTGAATTAAAGTGTGAATAAGGGAATGAAGGTATGCTTCCTGGATTTCGTTAATTTTACATTAATAATACTTCGATATTATTATGATTGGTATTTTCCACTTGTGGTGGTGGTGTCTTTTTCTTTCAATTGATGTTGTCTTGTCGGCGTTATTTTATGCAATATTATGAGCATGTCCTTATTGGCATCTACTTGAAGTAATGTGGCTTTTTGTGTAGTTGAATAGATGATGTGTGATCATATCTACCTATATGTGAAAGTATGTGTTAGACTATTGATACTATTTAGTTAATAATGTTATGTTATGACTATGTGTTAAGTGTGTAGTCTTAGAGTTGATACATGGTTGATCCTAAATTGGCTAGATGAGTCTAAAATGGCTAGGTTGATAATGTTAAGGTAATAAATAGGATGACTAAATAAGGTTAAGGGTCATTCCTAAGAGTGTAAAGAAAGATAGGCAATTTGTGTTAAATGGAAGTATGTTGTGTCTTGTTTAGGTAGACTAGGGTCCCTTGCTTGATTCTTATGTGAATATGTGATGTCTTGACATAGGAACCTAAAGGGTCTTAGTCTTGAATAAATTAATATATGTGAGACCTTACATTATGATACGAAGGCTATTTATGTGGAACCTTGACTTATGGGAAAGGTTAAGATTGTTGAAGCATAAGCCGTAATGGTATCCTTTAAAATAAAGAAATGATGGACTTAAGGTTAGTTGGCTGGAACGACATCATATTAATCCTTTGGAAAGTCATCATGAGATTCTTGTTGCTATAGTGTGATATGCCCTAGCTGACCTTGCTTTGGTTGGTTGGATATAATTAGGTCATGAACTAGATATGTGACCTATTTATATGAACCTTAATGAGAATTGATCTATGACAACTAAGGCTAGCACTGAGTGAGTATGGTAAGGGAAAGTAGTTCTAGTTCAGTATAAGACTATAATACAATGTATGCCTTTCATATTCCTTAACCATGTGATTACATGGGATGTGTCCAAGTTCTACCATTGACAAGTAGAACAACCTCATCGGAGTAGGATGGAACTCTGGATTCCATGTCTTTCTATCATGGTCTATGTCGGTTGTTTCCTATTCACATCATATGGAATACCTATTAGCATTTGAGGAGTTTATGGAGTTTAGGTGGTTGTATGGGATGCTATCTATACATTGCATAATAGACATTGAAAGTGTTATGTGGAGTTCCCAGGTCTTGTCAATGACCATTATTCGAATGTCCTTTATGTGATGTATGAGTCATTATGAACTAATGAACTAATGAGTTACATTAAGGAGTATGTCAATAAATGAGTACCTAATATAGTGTGAAGGATTCCTTAGCTAAAGTGTGAAGAGGGCATAAGGGATGATCTCTTCTTGTCTTATCTTTGGAAGTCATGAGGATTACTCTAGTTAGTGAAGTTGGTTGATTTTGTGGACATGATCTAAGCCTTAGATAGTCTTAATGACTATTTAGGTAATCTTGAAGAGGTCACTATGGACGTTATCTTCTTCATATACTTAAGTAGAACTTTTGATAGCCTTTGGCAAGAGAATGTCATATCATCTATGTGTTGCTGAATTAGTGAGAATAATTTTATTGTAGGGAGTCTATAGGATCTCTTAAGTGTGTGTGTAAAGGATTGTATGGGCGTTCGCTTCACAGCTCACTCGAGTGAGACTTAGAGTTCACCTTTGGTTGAAGAATCTTACCTTGATGTTTATGATTGCTTTGTAAGTAAGTATGTGACTCATTATAGGTAATCTTAAGGGTCATTTAGGCACATCTAGTGAGGGTGTATGGGCGGTCTCTCTTTGTGTGACTTAAGTGAATCTTAGGATGACTTTAAGTTAGGAAATTACATGCTAGAAGTATCTTATGTGTTTCTAGATTTATTTACGATGTTATTATGATTATAATATGATTTTTTAAATGAAAAGATGCATATTTCCAATAAATCTTGTGTTCATGATTTTTATGCATATAGTCATACTTAGTACATGTGGTTGTACTAACTCCATGCTTTTATCTATCTATATAGATCTTTGTAGGTGAGGAGCTTTTAGAAGTGAAGACTTGGACTTAGAAGATTATTCAAGAGATGTTGAAGTATGTCCTCACTTGAATAGGGGGCATATATGTCTTTTATGTTTCTTATTGAAGTATTATAATAGACAAAGTATTTCCAAGTATTCTTGTTTCGTAAGATGATGAGATTGAGACTTAGTATTTCCTCTTAGTTTTATATGAAAGATATTTTGAAGACTATATTATATTTTTTGAATATTTTTAGTTCCGCACTACTTTTCACTAAGTATATACAACGAATAATATGAACGGGCTTGTCTTAGGTGGTAAATATTGCTGGATTTAATGGTAATTTCTCTTCTGAATGTAATCATAAAAATATTATACTTAAAGATGGACCAAATGATCCACAAAATGCCTTGAGAATTAACGTATCAATTATGATTAAAAAAAAGCTGAAAATAGTGAACAAATTTTTAGCATTTGGTAGGTTGGGTTCTGCCAAACAAAGTGGTACAAACTGCAAATGAAAAATGAATGTTTAATAAGTGACATCACTAAGGATTGAACCGAAGACATCATTACATGAAAACTACAAAAAAAAATAAACAAAAGATTGGGAGGAAAATGGATTGGAAGAGACCAAATTTGCAGCTTGCTGGAAATTTGGAGTCTCGACAAAGGATGAGGAAAATTAACTATGTTTTTTAAAAAAAATAAATTTGAGGTTATTGGGGATTGAACCCATGACTTCACCAAATGAGAATTACATAAAAATTTCATGAGAAAAATGAAAGAAAAAGTAGATGTAGTGAGTGGGGATTAAACCCACAACCTCTTGAATGGATGAGAGAGTTAGGAGAAAAATAAAGGAGAAAATAAAATGTGGAGAGTGGGGATTGAACTAGCAACCTCTTGAATGGATGAGAGAGTTAGGAGAAAAATAATGAAGAAAATAAATGTTGAGAGTGGGGATTGAACCCACAACCTCTTGTCTAGGTGAGAAAGTTAAGAGATAAATTAAAAGAAAAATAATGAGCTTGTGAGGGATTGAACCCACAACCTCCTTGACTTAAACGAAAAGGGAGAGGAGAAACAGAAAGGAAATAATATGGGGTTGATGGGGATCGAACTAGGATCCCCCAAATCTTGAAAATTCAATTATCAAGTTCAAAATAAGAGTAAGTGTTGTATAAGGGATTCGAAATCGGGTTTCTTGGCCCAATTCCGTATTCACACATAAGTCATACGTAATTAAATATTCAATGAATGCTGCCTCTAATGATCGAAATCAATATCTTGGCATATCTACAAGATGCATAAGTCTTGTACCACATAATCTTGGATAAACATAAATCACTTAGACAAACTATGAATGAAGCCTCATGGCTTGTATGTGCGGACTCATAAGTCTAGTATACGTTGAAAAGTAAGTGAGCCTAAGATGTATGTGATAAAAGGATGTAACCCTTATAAGGTTCAATTTAGAGTGTCAAACACACTAAATGGACATGTGCATTGGCATATGATAAAATGAACATTCACGTGAAGGGATGAGTAATTATGAAAAGCAAATGTGTGAAAGATAATGAATGAGGTTACAATATGATAAGAGGCTAATGTGAAAGATGAGAGCAATCTCAAATAAGCCTAAGTAAATATTATTAAAACGTACTCACCTATGAGAGTATAAAGCTAATAAAGAGACCAGTCTCCATGAACACTCTAATGAAAGTAATGAAGTTAATGCATACTTCATACTAATGATGACATGAGAAATCATCTAATGAGCTATTATGTCCTCATGCGAGAATCCAACTTCCCTGATGTATGAGTTGAATATGATGGAACTTTATACTGAGCACCGATAGGCTAACTATGAGCAGTGATGCCTTCCTTCGGAAAGGTCGGAGGTTCACGTAAATCTCATCAGATGAGACTGTTTGGCATTTCGGGTATGGTCTCCTTATATCTCCTAGTCTTTTAACGTATACTGCCAATATTGGGATCTAGCAGTGTTCGACTCCTTATATATGCTAGCATGTTCGGGTCACTTTGCCCGATAATTCCACCTATTTTAAGTGTCGGGTAAACACTACAAATCATGATGCTCACATGATCTATGTCGGTTAAGGTTAGAGTTCCCAAATAAAGAATGAGGCCAGCCTCAAAGAATACATATTATGAAATGAACGATACCAGAGGTGCTAGGATATGATAGTCAAGAGGTGAGGCAGACTTTAGTAATGACAATAGGTTATTCTTGGTCATTGCACAACGAACCCGATGAGAGTCTTAAGCTACATCCTAGGTTTGACTTGTGGTTGCACTAGTATGTGAAAGAATTAAAATGAAGTACATATGAATGAATGAAGCAGACTTTGTGTTTGCTAAAGAAGGCTCCCTAGTTGAGGTCTCATATGTTGATCCATCATTTTGGGAAGTCCTAATGTCAAGTCTATGATTCAAAGGTGTCATGGCATATGAAAGAATGATATGAACTATGTGATATAATATGTGCAATATGTTATGTGATGTGTGCAATATGATACGTATGGTGATGCATCTTACTCTTATAGCATGACTTTTCTAATCAGATTTTTGCATGTCCGCTGACTTGACATTCAACAACTCATATCGTTAGGAGAGAGTTATTCTAAATCATGCATGTCCATGGTGTGTACTTACATACACCCATACTTAGTAAAAGTGTGTTCTAATCCCATACAACTCTTTACTTTTAGGTGCTGGCACAAGTTGGCGCTAGGGTTTACGATATGACACTGAAGCAATCCGGACATGGAGCATTCATCCGGACTTAGTAGGCCCTCATGCTTTCGAGGATGCTTGCCCAATATATTCTAGCTTAGATGTAGGGTTGATCTAGTGGAGTATGTTCCACTAGCATTTATTTCTCAATTATTTTCCGACATTATATTGGTGCCATTCTTGCAACTTTATATTTTTCACAATTATGACTTTTTCATTCAATTGAGTATCTTGGTATTAGATGGTTGTTGTGAACTATTATGAACTGATGTAGATAAATATTATATGATTGTAACATATCCTACTATGAAGTCTATGCATACTTCAAGTAACGAAAACTTTTAAATTTTCCGCTACAATTAACCTAGATTATGTAACAATGACGTATGTAGGCTTATCTGCAACCTCTGAGAGGTTACCAACGCCGGTTTTGGCTAGGTTATAGACCCCGTTCGTGGCACATGCATGAATATGCAAAATGAGATGTCATTGCGTTGTAACTTTAAACATCTTAGTCTTGTATGTATGAATGACATTAGGCCTTGAATGATGCTAAGAAGGTCCTTGGTGTGGAACCTTCAACCTAGCTGTAAGGTTAAGATCTTTGAAGTCGAAAGTCGTAATCATATCCTTCTTATATGAATGATTGACTTAAGGTTTGTTGGCTGGAATAGCAAGAAATCATCCTTAGGAAACTAATTAAGCTACATTCTTCGCCATTGAAAGGCAGATCTACAGGGACCTCTTTGGTAGGGTGAATGTGATTAACTTACAAACTAGATGTGGAACTTCTTCCAGTGATTCATAATGTGAATTACTCTATGAGAAAAAAGGCTAGTACCGATTGAGTATGGTTTGGGAAGTAGCTCTAGTGATTGATAAGACTAGAGTAGAAAGAAGCCCTTCATATTCCTTAACCATGCGCCTACATGGGATGTTTCCAAGTTCAATCATTGGCAAGTAGAACACCCTCCATCGGTGTAGGTTACCACTCCGGATTCCATGCTTTTCTACCATGGTCTATGTCAGCTATTGCGTATTCTAATCATATGAGATACCTAGTAGTATTGGAGAAGTTTTATGAAGTTTAGGTAGTGGTATCACACGCTATCTAGACATTGTACAATAGGATTTGAAGATGTTAGTGAGAGTCTCTAGGTATTTTCTAGGACTATTACTTGAATTTCCTTATGGGATGAACGTCTCTTAAATGAAATAATGAATGTAGTTACGTAAGTTACAAAAGTATGTTAAATGAGTAAGTACTTATGTATAGTAGTTAAGGATTGTCTAGTTAAGGTTTGAAGGAGGCATAGCAATGGTCACTTTGTATCTTACCTAGATAAGTCATAAGAATGACTCTAGTTTGGAAAGTTTGTTGATTAAGTTGACATGATCAAAACATAGGTAGTCTTAAGGATTACTGAGGTAATCTTGAAGAGGTCAAGTATGGACATTGTCTTCTTGATCAAATTAAGTCTTTTGATAACCTTTGGAAGGAGAATGTCAAATTACATGTATGCTGTTGTATTAAGTGAGAATGATCTTATCCTAGGTAATATAAAGGATCTCTTAAGTGTGTATGAAGGGATTATATGGGAGGTCGCTTCAAAACTCACTTAAGTGAACCTTTGAATCACCTATGGTAAGAGGATTTTATTTTTATGTGTTTAGTGTATTGTAAGTTTGCTTATCTCATTATGGGTGGATTTAGGATCATTTATGTTTGCCTAGAGAGTGTGTATGGGCGGTCTCTGTTTGTCTTACTTAAGTGAGTCTTAGGATAGCATTTAATGGGAAGATTGCATGCTAAAACGTATCTAACGTGAAGTTGAGGAATTTTAATGTAACAATGAATTAGTTTATTGTATAGTTTTCATTAAAATGTGATAAATTCCTTAAGTGTTATATTATGTGTTTCTAAGGTGTTAAATGTTGTTCTTATGCTTATAATATGATGTTTTAATATAAAATATACATATTTCCATTAAATGTCCGTTTTCATTATTTTATGCATTATGTCATACTTTGTACATGTGTTTCTACCAATTCCATGCTTTAATCATTCTCTAAAGTGATTCATATGCGAAGGTGCTTTAGGGAGCGAAGCTTGGATTATCGGATCTTTCAAACAAGTTTGATGTATTTCCTCATTTGACTGGAGGGCGTAGATGTCTTTGATTTCTTTTTTCAAAGTATTGTAATAAGCATAGTAGTACTATATTTCTATTGTATGGGTCGTTTCCCAAAGACTATTTTGAGTCTAATATTTGATTATATAAGACTTAGTATTTCCTATGGTTTTTATACTAAAGAGATTTTTTGAAGACTATTAGAATTTTGTGAAAAGTTTTAATTCCGCACTACTTTTCATGTGTATATATACAACGAATGATACGAAATGTCTTGTACAAGACCTTTGAGAGATGAAGTACGCTGCGTCGCGATTTTAGAGTGACATATCTTCTAGGGTGTGCTCTCGGGTCGTGAAAAACATGGTATTAGAGCATAGGTTATGAAATAGGTCTCATGAATCAAAAATTCTCATAAAGTCATGTATAGTAGAGTCTTGACCATCGGTTGAAATGCGACACATCTATGTGTGAGAGGCTATAGGACGATATAGTTTCCCTTCGTTTCTACTGCTATGTCATACTGTAGAGTAAAAGTTATGAGTACTCTTTTATTATGGTTTTCCTTGTTATTATAGGAGATAAATACTAGAAGGATGGACGCTAAAAGGTTGGAAGAGGGAAGGGAGAATGTGGAGATTACTCCACAAGTTGAGCAAGTTCCTCAAGGTGCTCAATATGATCAAGTCCCTATTGTGGGTAGAGGTAATGATGTTCTAGCGGTTCCCCCGGAATTGACTAATAGGGATATTAGAGAGGCTTTACTTACTTTAGCCCGAGCATTGACTACCAATGTTAATATGGGTATTAGGTATAGAGTGAATGTTGTAGACAGCACTATGACATCTAGATGGAGAGTTTTTGTGAGGATGAATCCTCTTATATTTCTTGGCTGTAAGGTGGGAGATGATCCACAAGAGTTCCTAGATGGTGTGTACAAGGTGTTGAGTGTCATGGGGTGACTATAGGAAGAAGGCGGAGTTAGCTTTATATTAATTTAGGGAGGTTGCTCATGTGTGGTACACTCAATGGAAATATAATAGGCCGGTTGAGTCAGGTTCTAGGAAAGTACTTTCCCCGTAAGAGGAGGGAGGTGAAGGTAGAGAAAATTATCAATCTTAAGAAAGGCGATATGATTGTTGAGGAATACTCTTTGAAGATCCCTATGTTTTATAGATATTCTCCATCTTTAGTGACTAACCGTAGGGATGAGATGAGTAATTTTGTGACCCGGGTTGACGACCTAGTGAAAAAAGAATGTCGTACGACTATGCTCCATGATGATATGACCTTATCTAGACTCATGGATTATGCTCAATCAATTGAGGAGTCAAAACTATGTCGGACTACTAGAAACTTGAAAAGGAGTAGGTCAAGTTATCAAAGTCAACTTAGGTTCAAGAAGAAGGTTGCAACTCAAGAAGAACCTAGGGGTGCTAAGTTTAAAATTAAGAAAGGAGGTGTTTCTCAAGTTTGCAAGCCTACATATGCTAATTTTGGAAAGAGGCACTATGGGGAGTGCCTATTGGGTATCGGGAGTTTCTTTGGATGTGGTAAGTATGGTTACAAATTGAGGGATTGTCCTACTAGAGATGGTAAGGAAGTTACTCCTAATGTTCTGAAAGATGATGCTCTAATGAAGAGGTGTTTCTATGCACTGTGTACTAGATGAGCAAAGCCGGATGAGGTTTATGATGATTATGGTATGTTCTTGTATTTCTTTAGTGTTATGAGTTCCTTCTAAGTGGGAGAGTATGGTTAGTAGATGGTTGGATGGTCAAAGGAGCATGTTGCATGCACATGGTGTTTTGGAGTTTGTTTGAATTAAATTTTATTGATTCCTTACATTGTGTATTTCATGATGTTATGATTATGTTGTAAAATGTGTTTATATGATTTTATCTTTCTTTTTAGCATGTCTCCATTATCAAATTCCTAAAAGTTTCATTTTTGGATTTTTTAAGCATGTTTACTGTAGCATTCGCAGTTCACTGTAACATTTTTTAAAATTGATTAATTCATTCTTTGGTTAAAAATTGGTGTAATGTGGATACAACTGATGTATATGAGCATAATAATGAATATAAAAGGATTTTTTGCTATTTGGAATGAAGGATGTGTCTTATGCCATGATGAGTTGTAGAATTTCTTCTAATTTCTTATTGTGTTGTGAATCTCTTGATTATGTGAAATTGATGTTTCTTTTAGACTTTTGTATTGTACAAGGTTATATGTGGTATGGTTATGAGCTTCTAATTGAATATCTATTCTTTAAAGTGTTCGGAAAATGGCAAGTGTCATTCAAGGACGAATCTTCTCCAAGTGGGGGACATTGTAATATCTCTAAAGCGAATTAGGTGAAGCTAAAGCCTAACATGTTTTTCTTGAGGGTCTACAGTCAATGGTTTAAAATGTGGAAATGAGGCATTATCTAAAGTATTAGGTGAATCGGAATTGACAAGTCAAGGGACCACCAAGACGTTCGACGACTAGTCACTCATGTGTCTCGTGAGTTATTTATGAGTTTGTGTGTGTTTTATGATCTTATGAGGTCCTTATATGAGTTATTATAGTGTTTATAGTCAGCGTTTAACGTTTCATGATGTTTGGAGGTGAAACGTCCAAGAACGTTGATGATGTTCGAATGGTTAGCCTTTAACTGACTGTGTGTATCTAATTGTGTTTCGTCGAGTTCTATGTGTTCATTTTTCGATGAAATTGATGTGGGAGGTACTATATAGTCATATACAATAATAATAGTATTGGAAATATCCGTGCAAACATCCCCAAGGACCAACCAAGGGTCCTTGAGGAAGGACCCTTCATGAAATCAAAAGTTGTCAAGTTCAGCCCCAATGGACTAAGGACATCGATGAACAATAGGCTGGTCGAAGACCCGTCGTTGGTGACCATTTGTTAGTACATAGGCATGGGGAATCTGGTCATCGAAGGACCAGCCTCAGTCCCGAACAACGGACCAGAAGGACAGTCCGTTTCAGGGGAAACGGGCCCGTCAATGGCAAGGCGTAGTTGGGCCTGGATTTCGTAGGTTCACTGTTAAGTTGAAGGGTGAATTGGTAAATTCTCCCCAAGTCCAAATAAGAGTTCAGGCACTTACTTAGGGTTATTTTAAGTGGATTTATAATTCCTAAATACCTAGATGAATTCATTTTTCCAAATCAAAAACCCCAAAATCTCTAAGAAATTCTCTAAACTCCATTGAAGCAAAAACTCAAGAAAGAGCTTGTAATAGAAATTGGATTTCTGATTCTTCATCAATTTTATGGAAAATCTTCATTGAGGTATGGTTTTTGATCCTTGAACTCTATTCATCAAGGATCCCAAAATTCAGAGAGATCTCCAAAGTTTTCTAAAGATGAACTTGTCCAATTTTGTAATGTATCCATTGGTTCTTGAATTAAAGGTTTTAAATGATTTATATTGATTGAAATTTTTTTAATTAGATTATTCGAATATAATTAACCTTTGAACCCACGTAATTCATGAACCCTAGTTTTTGACTAGTTTGTGGCTGACTTCATTTGACTTAATGCTTAAGAATTCTAGTGTAATATCCATTGGGCTATTGATTGATGTAAGAATTGTATTGAATTGATGTCTAGGTTGTCTTGGATTTATAAATCTAAAATTGAATTTACCTAGGTTCATTAAGTATTATGTTTGTTGTATTGAATTGATGATCATGGTCAAGGGTAAGGGCTTTTTGGTACTGAATTGGATTGTTTAGCTATGGATTGAAGTGGTATGGATTGATGATATGGTGCCCTAATTCTCTTTGCTATATGCAATGTAGCTCTTTAATTATGGTTTGATTGGTATAGTCCATTTATGGTGGCGGTGCTATTTGTTTTACTTGTGAAAGATGTGGCCTCGTCAGTGTTACTTTTTGTATTATGATGATCATGGCCTTTTCAGCACTACCTGATATAGTATGATGATTTTTGTAATGATTTATGTGAAGGATGTTTATATTCATTTACTTATAATTAAGGTTAAAGTATGTGTTCTTCTGTTGTTGTTAGGTGATCATGTTAGACTATGACTATGTCCTTATGTGAGTAATCTTAGAGTTGATGCATGATTCTTCCTATTTGACTAGATGAGTCTATGATGGTTACATTGATGATGTTATAGTAGTGCACAGGATTACTTA
Source organism: Solanum pennellii (assembly GCF_001406875.1). Classification (NCBI taxonomy): domain Eukaryota; kingdom Viridiplantae; phylum Streptophyta; class Magnoliopsida; order Solanales; family Solanaceae; genus Solanum; species Solanum pennellii. Next base: position 27,747,348 of record NC_028640.1, read on the forward strand.
TAGATGATAATGGTTATTCCTATGTACTTGTAGAATGATATGTTATATGTGCTAAAGTGAAGTATTGGTGTATCTTGTGAGGTAGACTTGTGTCCCTTACTTGATACATGCATGAATGTGAATATGAGATGTATTGAGTTAGGATACTAATGCCTCTTCTTCTTGTAGGTATGAATGACATTAGACATTGAATGATGCTAAAAAGGTCCTTTTTTGTGGAACCTTCAACCTAGTGGTAACGTTATGATCAATGAAGTAGAAAGTCGTAATGGTATCCTTCTTGCATGAATGATGGACTTAAGGTTAATTAGTTGGAATGGCGTGAAATTATCCTTAGGAAAGTTATTAATATACCTTTTCGCCATTGAAAAGAATCCCTAGGGGACCTCTTTGGTACGATAAATGTGATTGGGTTACGAACTATATATCGAACCTCTTCATGTGTTCTTGAATGTGAATTACTCTATGAACAAAGGCTAGCACTGAGTGAGTATGGTTTGGGAAGTATCTTTAGTGAAGGATGAGACTAGAGTATAAAGAAGCCCTTCATATTTCTTAACCATGTGCCTCCGTGGGATTTGTCCAATTTCTAACATTAGCAAGTAGAACACCCTCCATAAGAGTAGGTTACCACTCTTGATTCCATGTTTTGCTACCATGGTCTATATTGTTTATTGTGTATTCTCTTCATATGGGATACCTATCAGAATTGGAAAAGTTCTATGAAGTTTAGGTGGTGGTATGGGACACTATCTAGACATTGCACAACCATTACATGAATGTCTTTACGTGATGAATGTCTCTTAACTAAACTAATGAATGTAATGACTTAAGTTAAAAAAATATGGTAAATGAATAAATACTTGTCTACCGTAGTTAAGGGTTGTCTAGTTAAGGTGTAAAGGAGGAATATGATCTGTCACTTCGTATTTTACCTAGATAAGTCTTAAAAATAAATCTCTTTAGGAAAGTTGGTTGATTAAGTAGACATGATCCAAACTAAGGTAGTCTTTAAAATAACTTACGTAATCTTGAAGAGTTTAAGTATGGATTTACTTGAGTAAGTCTTTTGATAACCTTTGGAATGAGAATGTCATATTACATGTATGTTGTTGTATTAAGTGAGAATGATCTTATCCTAGGTAATATAAAGGATCTCTTAAGTGTGTGTGAACGAACTGTATGGGCGGTCATTTCACCACTCACTCAAGTAAACCTTAGAATCGCCTTTAGTAAAAGGATATCATGTTTATGTCTTTGGTGTATTGTACGTGTGTTTATCTCATTATGGGTGGTCTTAAGAATCATTTGGGTGTGCCTAGAGAGAGAGTATGGTCGATATCTCTTTGTCTTACTTAAGTGAGTCTTAGGATACCTTTTACTGGGAAGATAGCAAGCTAGGAAGTGTCAAAAGTGAAGTTGAGAAATTTCGGTGTAACAGTAAAGTTCACTGTAAGATTGAATTAGCTTACTGTAAAGTTTTCATTAAAATGTGATAAATTGCTTAAGTGTTATATTATGTGTTTCTAAAGGTATTAAATGTTGTTCTTATTATTTTTTTATTAAAAAGATGCATATTTCCATTAAATGTCAATTTCCATGATTTTATGCATTATGCATTACATAGTACATGTGATTCTACTAATTTCATGTTGTTACCTATCTCTAAAGTGATTCATAGGTGACGGTGCTTTTAGGAGAGACGCTTGGATTATAGTATCTTTCAATCAAGTTTGAAGTGTGTCCTCGTTTAACTCGAGGGAATAGATGTCTTTGATTTCTTATTTCAAAGTATTGTAATAGATTTAGTATTACTATATTTTTATTGTATGGGTTGTTTCCCAAATCTATTTTGAGTCTTAGATTTGATGACACAAAACTTAGTATTTTCTATGGTTTTTATATGAAATATATTTTCTAAAGACTATTAGAATGTTGTGAAAAGTTTTAATTCCGCACTACTTCTCATATTTATATATGCGATGAACGATACGAAAGGGCTCGTACAAGACCTCCGAGAGGTCAAGAACGCCGCGTCGCGATTCGAAAGGGCCATATATTATAGAGTGTACTCACGGGTCGTGACATCATTCAAGGATGAATGTACCCAAAGAGAGATATTGTAACACTTCTAATTTAGAAGATAGAGAAAAATGCAGCTTTCCAGACCTGGTGGAAGAACCACTGAAGCCACAGATTGTCCATAGTCTATAACACGGTCCATATATAGTTGGTTCCATCATTGAGGACGAAATATTTATGGTATATGATTAAAGACAATGTGGACCAGTATGGTCTGTGATAGGACCTAGATATCGTAGGTGAGGTTCAACAACAAGTTAGTGGGAAATTGTTGCTAGTTCAAATTCAAATTGTCATTGTGTTGACAAAAAAAATGAATTAAGTTGCCCATGACTTTACAAATGATAGATAAGTGAATCTCTCCTAACCCACCGAATTTGTAAAATTCCATCTCTAGGAAAAACATTATGCTCGTTTAGTGAAGCCCTGTCAGAATAACCTTACCGACGACCCTACCTATAATTGGTAATTTGACCTACAGTATGTAGATTCTTTCGGTTGTGGCCTTCAATACCTTTTATGTAGGGTAATTTTGGTCTTTTTACCATTCGTTTGGCACTTAAAATTCATACTTTTCTTCCTAAACTACATCATTTCACTTAGTCTAAGTCTTATAGCATAGTAATACTTACCAAGAACCCTCGTTCACCTTAAATAATTCAAACATGGAAAAAAAAGAAGAGGAAAAATTGACCGAAACAACCAAGAAAAAGCAATAATGTTATTCAAACTTTTAGCCCCAAAATTTAAGGATTTTTAGTATGTTTTGTCACCACATATGTGGGATTTCACTACTGGGTTTATTTCATCCATTAGATCCTTAGAATTGAGTTCGATTCTTGATTCTCTATATCATATTTAGACTTAAGGATACTAAAACATCAGAGAATTTTTGTTAATTAGCTGTTAGAGTAATCCCTAACAGGGTATTAAGTTTTCATATCCATGTTCCTTAGTCTTTCAATGAAATTTAGAACCCTAATTATGTCGAATCATTTAGTTCATGAATTGCACTTTTTAGGTCCCTTATATAGATATACATGCATTAGTTTAAAATGTTTCATTATTACTAGTTAATGTTCATTTTTACAGTTAGCATGTAAGAATCATGAGCTATCCATTTTATTTCAAATATGTTGTATTGTACAGATTCTAGTTGGAAATAGGCTTAATACCGAGTTGAACTAGGGCTAGTCACCCTCATAGTCCAAAAATTGCATGCCCCCCGTAGGTTTATCAGTCCCCTAAGCTGGGCATTAACATTAGTGATCAAACCATTTATGACTTTATACCCTTGTTAAAGTTTATCGGCTCCTCTTGATATGGCACACACATCAAACTCTATATTTAGCTGACGTGGTTTTATGTCAGTTAATAGTAGTTGCCATAGTAAGAAATCACTGCATTTCACTAGGTCTTCAATTATATTTTATTATTCAGTCATGTCCAACATTAGTATTTTGTCATTGCATTAAGCTTAGCCTTTAGTATATTTTCACATTTACATTCCATTCCGATTATGTTATTGCACAATTGCTTTTTTACAATTACATAAATTATTCAGTTATACTCATTATCATGCATGCTCTGTACATTCCAAGTATTAACACTTCCTTTGCGTTGCATCCTTTAAGGATGTAGGTTTCCGTACTCACCATACTAATCATACATATATTAGTTCCCGATCTCCCATTAAGTAGGTTCAGTGGTGAGTGCTCATACTTCGAGGACAATAGACATGCTCTAAACTAGTCCTTTTTTTTCGAGTTTTTTCAGTTTTTCGAGAGTTAGATTTTGGTATTCACCACTTTTAGTAATCACTGTTTAAGCTTCTTCATAGTCTTTATTTCGTAATCTTTTAGTATGCTTATGATATGTCAGCTCAGGGTTAACTTGGGAATATATGTGATCCTATGTCCCGTGTTTACGTCCAGTGGGTACCCTCAAAGCTAGAAATGTAAAGATTTTCATATACTTTTATTGATTTTATTGATTTCTTTATTGATCCTCATTCATAACTGTAAATATTGTCATTTGTTCCAATATATTTTATAAATACCTATTTTGAACAATTTATATCATTGTTGTTTTGATCTCCTAATGAGAAAAATTTATTATAGGTCCTTATATCAAATTCATTGATTGTTCAGCTGAATCAACTTCATCACTTCTGAGATTTCCCTATTAAAATTTTATAATATTTAACACCAACTTGTTTTAGGAAAAAATTGCTCTCTTCCTTAATACACACGAAAAAGAGAATAGAAAGAATTGATGGCATGAGAAACGACAATAGAGTAGAGGAACATGTTTGTATATCTGAAAATGTAGTATGATATACTTATGAAGATCATCTCCCACTGACCCATGATGTTATTTGTTCATTGTAAAATTCGATCCAAAAATTTAAAAGGTAGGATATTTCATCACGAATTTTCCAAAAAATTGTTGCTATGACAAAAGGTCACTTCTACACAACTCATCCATTTAGTACATGATGGGATTCAAGTATCAAAAATCCCAAAAATATCCTTTAACTCTTTCACTCAATCTGTGATGACGTAATGCTTTTGTGTAGAGATTTCGGGCTCATGTAATGGTATAATTCTCTTGAGACATAGAGAATTAAGTTTTATTGTGTTTTCAATCCCTTTACTAGAGAGCATTAATTGACTCAATATCCAAGTGCTCCACGAAATGAGTTAAAAAAAATAGGCCTAGTGGTTGATTACTGTAACACACATCAATACAAATTTACAACCATAATTAATCTTGTAGAAAATTCCATCATGTTCTAAAAGTTTCACTTACTTTCAGTAAAGAACTCTGGCTTGCGACATGAAATCCAATTGTTTCATATCCTTATCTTACGGTATTCCAACTATTTATTGGCATTATTCTCTTTGTTTTCTATAAACCGATGGTAGTGTTCTACCTATTCATACAAAGACAGAAGGGTATATCCATTGACCCTCCCTATTTTATTAATCATTATTGTCTCATCTATTGAAAAAAAATTTACTGATAGGGATATGAGTAGCAGCGGTGTATGGCTAGAGATGGAGCAAGTTCTACTCACTTTTGTATGCATTTGTAGAAAGTAAATAGTCATTAGCACTTGTGATAGAGCAACCAGTTTTCAGAGGGTTTCCCATACTTTGGACAACTTTGTTTTAGATCTATATGGTCGTATTATAGTCTTTCCACTCTGGATAGACAGGAAACAAGTTTCTTTTCGGGTAAGAAGTCCTTCTAAATCATATCATGATCTATACGAGTATGATACCAACACCAATGTGTACAAAAATGTTGCATATCTTGACACACATGGTTATCCCATGTATTGCTTCCACCCAACATTAGCTTGTGTCCAAAAAGTTATGTAATGAGTTGTCAGCAGACATATATTAATGAAATGTTTGAAGACATCATAAGAGTTATTATCGAAGGTACTAACTAGTTGAACTATAAGGCTTTAGTCTTTCACTTCATGCCACAGAAGGTGATACATGAAAAGAGTAGCTTGACGTTAGTTCAGCGAATGAATATAATAATAGATGTGGCATCTTCACTTCATGATCTTCACCATACTTCCGATTAATTACTAAATTCAAGAATGACTTTCATTAAACCAAAATCACCCAAAGAATTTGTGAGATATATATAAAGAGGAATGTTCTGTTTGTTCAGATAATGAAGTACATAAACCACATCTATTGTATATTCATTCTCTAAAGTGTGGTCAATCTTTTTATGTATCTCCTTCTCTGTCATAAACTGAATTACAAAAGCCTTAAACTTCAACAAGCTGGTACGTTCGATAATCTATTCCTATTTTACAGCAATATACGCCTACTGAGCAGTCGTTACATAGTTGGACAGTATCTTGTGGACACAAGATAATGTTGGGTTGAAGCAATACATGTGATAATAAAATATGTCCAGAACTGCAAAACTTTTGTACACATTGATGTTGGTATCATAAACCTATAGATCATGATAATGTTTTGGGTAACGTTGCACCAGAAAAGACACTTACTTGCGGTCAATCCATACTGAAAAGACTATAATATGGCCATACGGACCTTAAAAAAAGCTGCACAAAGTATGGAAAACCCTCAAACATTTCCTTTCTCAATCATAAGTGCAAACGACTATGTACTTTTTAAAAATACATACATAGAAAAGTAAATCTTGTGCTCTCCCTAGCAATATATCTCTATACTCATATCCCTACCATTAAATAAATTTCAATAGTTGAAATCACAATGATAAATAAACTTGGAAGGCTCAACGAGTATACCCTCTTCTTTTTTTGTATCAAGAGCTAGGAAACTACAATCAATTCCGAGAAAAAACATATAATAATGTCAATATACAGATGGACTGTCGTAAAGTAAGAATATGAAGCTATTGGTTCGATGTTTGATTTCACGCCACAAGACATATTGCTTTGATAAAAGTAAACGAAAATTGCAGAACAAGTAGGACTTTTCAACCATGTTACTTATTGTTACCAATTTGTATTGATTTGCATTAGGGTAATCAACCACTAGGCTTGTTTTTCTAACTCATTTCACGAAGCATTAGACATTACATAAAAATAAGATAACCCATGAGCCATGAATCTTTGTGACAAAACATAACGTCGTCCCATATTTAGTTATAGGGTTGAAGGATATTTCTGGGAGTCATTTTATTAACTCCAACCATTTACTAAATATATGAGTTGCGTAGTGGTGACTATTTGGTGTTTGAACAATATTTTGGAATATTCAAGATTAGATATCCAACCTTTAAAATTCTTGGATAGAAGTTTACATTGAACAAATAACTTAAAGATAAAGCAGGAAATAATTTCCATCACTATATTATGCAACATTCTTACACTTGTTGATAAACCCAAATGGATTCTAAATGAACATGAATCTGGTACCATGAAATGATATGACACTTCAACACAAAAATTTAGCTACTTAGGGGAGGATTAGTACTTAATCCCATAAAAGGTACATCATTATTTGGCATCCCGCTCCACTCTCAAGTTAGGTTGATCACGAAAAAAGTGTTAGAATAGGTAAGAGTCCTAGATTGTTGAAAAATGAAATACTCAGCTTATATGGATTTAAGCAATCTATCTCTAATGATATAAATTTTGAGGTTAACTTAGCCCAAAGTACCATATCTTTACTTAATATCATAGTCAAGTTCATTTTTTTTTGGCTACCCTTTAAGGGTGAATATATGGAGCATTAGAGGGACTAAGAGCCCCACATTAGTTGCGGATCGGACCGATGATTTTGTTATATGATTTTGACAATCCTTCATTTATGTTCTAGATTTTGAGTTCAGTTAGTTCTATGTGCTATATCTTTTATATAATATGTATAATAACACTTTTTATATAATGTCCTATTTTAATTATTTATAATGTACCATACTTTGGATGCAATAACATTAACCCAATAACTACTAAATGTTCAATGGGAGCTCACAGCGAGAGACTCAAGAAAGAAGACAACATTGAAGTTAGTCCTAAATTGAAACTCTGTAACATAGCTTAACCAATAAGAACTGATCACTATAATTGGTAAAATAAAAATCTATTTTAACTAAATATCTTTTTTGTTGAAGAAACTTGAACTACTGCAACCTAGTTCATCCACACACCTGCTAAGAACCTAGTCTTTTATTATATTTTGTAAATCATCCAAACATGATGAATCTCATTCCAACACAAGTACTTTTTTGTTCGATATGGGGAAAAAGGGGTCATAGATATATCATTCGAAGGTAATCCCTCAAGCTAACTATGAAGGATATACAAATATGATAATATTTGGCGGGATAAAAAAAAGGAAAATGCTTCTTTCAAATCAACAAGGTGAAGTATAAGCAGAATATTAAGAGTAATAATTCTTCGAAAATTAGTGTATCATATCATATTGTAGATTAGGAACATTGATATACTCTTAAAATTGAACGAAAAATTCATTTTGACATACTAACTAAGCTTATTCCAATTGATCATATGAAAACATTGGAAGTAATAAAAACATAACATGTGACGATATTAATTGACAAAGAAGTTATTGAGAAAATGGTTAACCTTAGCTTTCTCTCTCTTGTGTGCTTGAGTTGACTTGCTAAAAATTATACTAAGATGTCAAGGAAAGTATATATACGATTAAAACCTTTCATGTTAATTGTTAAGTGGAAGTCTCCTATTTTTATTTAAAATATAAATGGTTCAATCAAGTAGTGTCAATCAAATTTAAAATGGATGATTCCAAAAACATTTGTCTGACAATGCTAAAATCATTCATCTATTGCAGTTTATCACTTCAAATGCGCATAAAGTAAATAAAGAACACTAGAAAGTCACCTATATTCTTCTCCGCGACTGATTCTTGTTCAGATGATGATTCTCTTCTTTGATGGAGATACATTGAAAAAGTGATTAAGTCTTTTTGGAGAATTGAGATGTTTTGAACAAAACTTTGAGAGGGATCTTTAATACTTACTAAGTCTCATTCAGGACGAAATTGAATTGAAACTAACTTGTACCTTCAATGATAATTATGATGTCATCTAAGTTTTTGCATCAACCTAAGCCTGAGTAGTAGTCGTTACATTATAAGAGGACGTCTTATGGACAAATATAACATGGGCTAACTAAATTTCTCTAACACTGCGACATTTGTACCCATTGATATTAGTATCATACTCTAATAGATCATGATACAATGTTGAGAGATATTCTACATGAAACTACAGTTGTTAGCTGTTGATCCACACTGGAAAGCCAATAATAATGCCTCCAAACCTAAAAAGAAAATGTTTAAAGTGTGGGAAACCCTCTAAGAACTGTTTGCACTATTATAAGTAGCAAGGATTGTGCACTGTTTTATATCCTTATGGAAAGTAAGCATTGTGGCCTCTATAGCCATGTATCTTCACATGTTAAACTTTTACCATATCTTATATCATAGTTATCAAGAAACTCAGGAAGGTCGACTAGAACATGATGTTTGTAGAATAAGATGGAATTTTAAACCAGCTTACTTATGGTTACTAATTTTAATTGATCTGCATAGGGTGAAGTCGCCACAATATACCATACTACTATTCCATTATATATTCTTCTTGCTCTCATGTCGATTGTTGTGTTAAAATTTGGTTTCAATATGGAATCTTATTTCAAACCTTATCCCCCTCTTTTCTCATATACATATCTCCCATTAAGTAATGTATTATTTGCAATAATTGAACTACCAAAGAATATATTCAGGAGCAATGAAAAAACTAAATTTTTGTAATTGGAAAAATGCGGATTTTTTGTTATTGGGAAAATTTATTGGATGAAATTAGTCAAAAAGTAAGTGATTTCTACACTTTTAAACGAAAAAATGAAGAAATATAAAAATAGCAAACACAAATGACATAATAAGGCGCTATAGTTGTATCTTAGATAATTACTCTCCATAGCTATAGTTATGTTTGCCAGAGAGGTTGCAGTTTATATATTTATTTTCGTTTTATGTTTGGAAACTACATGCGCAGAGGAAGGAAATTATTATCTTAAATCTTAAATGAATAATAGACAACCAATAAGGTTATGCTAAACACATATACAACTATGATAGAACAGATAAACTTAATGAAATGTAACTTAATAATTACCTCTTGAAGAGTGAGCTGATCACATCTTCAAAAAAATCCAAAAGTTAGAAAGACCTTCCAACGAATACACAAGATAGGCATCAACTTTGCAGTCTTCTATAATGATCTCAAGTTCACATATGAAATCTCTCCATACTTAGGTAGACAAGTATGATATAAAACTAATTCATCTATTTTCTAGGTTACAAGAACCCGTATTTATAGAGATTCCTTATCAAGCACAAAAGTAGTAGAAAACCTAGTTTTTTTTCTTGAAATCTAGCAAAAAAATATTATTCTTCTTTTTCTCTGAGAAAGAGAAATTTGAGTTTTACTTAAATGTGGGCATTGTACGGACCATAAAAAATTTCTAAATTGATCAATAAGGCCCTTTATTTGACTTGAAATAATTACCAGGTCTCAAAAAGGGCCAATTAACAAATCCTACAATCAGAAAAGATGATAAAATGAAATTACAAAAAAAATTGAATGTATTAAAAAACTCCAACTCCAACAACAAGTTCCAGTACGCCTGCCAGGCTGGTTATCGAAGTCAAATTTGTTGGTGAGTTTCCTCGATTCGTCAAAGGCTGCAATAAGCTTTGGTTGGGTTGATTAACAAGAAGCACTCTAATTTTAAGAAATTTCATTGAAACATAGCCCATTGAATTCATTTTGCCTCAGCTCGAAAAAACTCAGTAAGATTTGATTCACTTCATCTTTCATTGTATCATGTTTTTCCGACAATCTTGAGCTCCATTATAATGATTTACGATCGCTTGCACAGTTAGTAAGAAATCTAGGTAATACCACTGCACGTCCATGTATTTCTTTTTTAATATTGCTAAAATTCATTTATGAGGCTTCCTATTATTGAAATAATTTCAAATAATTAATTTGAATTATTCTTACAATAATAATTTAAATCATTATACTAGAGATTCATAATAGCTCTTATCTATTTATATTTCAAAATTCTACATTAAATACATATGTAATTCCCCATGTTAAGATTATAAATGATAATTAATAAATAAAATTACCGAAGAATTTAACTTAATAATTAATTTCCTATAGAGCACTTCTTAACTTATTTCTTGTGTTAGATTCATAAATTTACTTTTAAAGTTTAACTTAATGAAAACTTATATGTTTCATAAAATGGCATATCAATCGATCTCTATATTGAGATATGAATTACATTAACTAACTTATTATTTCATTAAATTATGTCACTATCATCCAATCTACCAGGCATTTTGACATATCTCAGAATTTCACATCTTAATAATTAAAAATGATAATTAATGTATACATATCATTATAGTTATATCAGGATTTAGAATATAAATAAATTTAACAGTTTAGAGAATATGTTTTTGTCAGTCAATGTAAAACAAATACGTTTACTTGGTCACATTTAAATAAATACAAAATGCACTAGCACAAGAAGTTTGAACAATACCGTACTAATAATCAAGATAAACTACATCTTATCTTGCGGTACTTTTGATATATCTTATACTAAGAATTACAAACACAAATATTAAAATTTGAACGGCAAAAACTGCAATAAGAAGAACCCTAGGTCATCACTATATATAGCAGGTGATATTCTACTTCTCCCTTTCTCTATTTCTTTGTAATAATAACGAACTGTTATCTTTATCATAAAAGAATATCTACTTGCAAATAACTTAAACAGTAATTATATGTACCTAAAAATATTCTTGGTTCTTCTTCGAGCTCTATTTAGATATGAAGTCATATTCCTTTAACATTTCACCATATCATTTACTTGAGAAATGCTTTCATTTTGTGATTAAATCTTCACTTGAAATCAGTTTCTCGGTCAAAGTTAAATGTCCATTTGATGTCTTTATATGATAAAATTTGGCAGCTCATGTACTGATATGTAAAAACTTGTCTAACAGAGACGTGTACGGTACTTTCGAAGTTAGTTATGCCAGTTACATTTTTTGAAAAAAATTTATGGCAAGAAGACCTATGATCATGCTCTGTATGTTATCTCTATGCGCACAAGAACATATCAGTTTCCTTTAAATAGTTTAGTCAAGGCAGTGTTAAATGTGGAAGGATCTTGGATAGAAAATGGGGAGTGTTAATTTTTTTTAAAGACATGAATGATGGCTTGGTTGTTTTGAGTTTTGTTTAATGTTTCCAATTGTAGCTGGAATATCTTGGTATGAATTTGCACATTCTCGTGTTTTAAATTGCATATTCATTTTACGAGTTTACTTATCTCTATATTTGATTTATTCACTATCATTTAAAGTTGAATTGTCTTACTGATTTCCTTACTCTCTCTTTATGTACATGAATCTTTTCGGAGCTATTTTTACTTTTTCATGAAAAACTTCTAACATGCAAGAAATCTTATTTCAAGACTCATCATCATTGCTCTATTTGAAAGTGGGCATCCTTTTTTCCGCTTTGTGTCTCCCACTTCTTTGAAGCTCATGCAATATAGACATGGAATAGTAGTACAAAAATCGGAAAAACTACTCCTTTGTTCCTCTTTTAGTCATTTCTTTATTATGGTTGTGTTTATGCAGATATTTTGACTTTATATTATATGACACTTATTTGCTCTTTAGCATTTCTACATTTTTAAGACTAACTACTTTAGTTTTCAATAAATTACATATGATGGATCTCGTGGAATTTTCATATTTTTTACATTCCTTTTAAGAAATAAATTAGTACACCTTTCTTAGATTGTTAGGCTTTTAAGAGAAAATTGACTAAATCTCTTCATTGAAAAGCTTTTGGTTATAAAATGTCTAATGAACTAGTTGTGTCGAAAGTATTAAACCATTAAAAAAGAGGAATTGAGGTTTTACTAAACATGGATAAGTTTTCAACTTATTGGGTAAAGGTTTCTTTGATCAACTTTGGTTTTATTACATTTCAAATTTGTTGAAAAATGTGAGGAATTTTATTTTAATGATACATATCACAAGAATATAACATATTCCTTTTCAATTTGCTCTTTTTTAAACTCATTAACCTACGTTTTGGAAAACTAATCATTTTAATGGATTTGAGAGTATGTGTTTCCCCTTCAGGATAATTAGAACTTTTACCTATTATTCCGTAAGGTTGGACAGTAATTTCAAGTTGACTTAGCATCACATAAGAAAAAAAAAGTGTCCTAATTCACTAATATATTGTAGATCTTTTGACCTCGAGTAAAAATGGGGAACAAAATGAATAATAATACTATAAATAAGTCAAAGTACATAATGATATTCACAATGGATGAGTTCAATAGTTCTAAAAGCTCAAAGTACATTATTATAGAATGAATGCAGTTACAAAAAGCGATTATCAAAAATCAAAAGTGTTAAATTCATAAGTGTAACTTATTATTTAATATGAGGGATGGGTAAAAACAATTTAATAATAAAGAATAAAATTTTCAGCATATTTTTAATGGGCATTTTTGTTGGATTATGAAGATAAAATATTTAGTTCTCTATTTTAATTTATTCACAACGGTAATGTTACACCTAAAATTTGAGAAAGTCAAAAAAAAATGTTGCTTACCGACCTAGTGAAAGAATCATGGAAGCCACTGACACTCCGTGGTCAAACACACAATACGTAGATGGGGTCCGATGTTTAGGACAAACCATTTATGGTCTTTGATCCCACCCATGGTAGACCAGTACAGATCATGGTTTGACCTACAGACCGTAGACGGTCAGTTACGAGTTAGAGGGAAATTGTTCACTACTAGAAATTAGGCTTAAGACAACAGTTTCATATGTTTTGCAATACGACAGAAAACTGTTGCCATTGCGATACATCAACGTTTTGTGAACCGTCTCATCTGCTTGCGTTACTATAGCTCTATTGTAACATGTAGTGTAATGTTTCTCAAAACTTTTGCTTTTGGGGCCTCTATAACGGTATTCCTTCGATCTATACACACTATAATATTACAACAATTGTAACCGTTAAGAACTGTTGCATTAGGGGTTGTGGAAACTGTTAAATAGCGTTGCAATAGCTTGTTCATACTGGTAACATTTTTTTAAATATTATGGCAACAGTTGTTATTCATATTGCAACAATTTTATTTTCTATTGTAACCAATCTATATAAATATACAGATTTCCCCAAACACGAAATCAACAATATATAAAAAAGTTCTCTAAATCAAATCACGAAAGGGAACAACTAATTATATAATGGAATCATATATATATATATAATTTGAAATATCCTATTCACAATATCCATAAAGGTAAAAAATACCAAAACACTTGTTTTCAATAGTTTACCCTTCCATACTAATTGATATTAAAAAAAAGATTGTTGCTTAACAAAAGACTCAAAATGTCAAGTACTAGTAAAATTCAAGCCATGAAAGTTATCAAGGTCAACCAAAACCAACAAATGACTAATCAAAAATAGGCCTTTGTGTGATAATGTTCATCCAATATTTCATAAGCAAATAGACTCATCAGGCTCAACTAACCATCCATTCAACCCCAAAACCAAAAAGAAAAATAAACACAACAACAAACAAACTAACTAACTATTGAATATGTAATGGACAAAAAAGAGGCTTACATTATATTAAAAAAGACAAAAACTGGAAGAGTACATTACACAAGGATTAAAATAGCAAAAGTCTTCTCATTTCTATTCATTTGCTCCATTTTATTTGATTTTTCATTATTATTACAAGATGTTGTCTTTTTCCTTCTTCTAAGTTACAACCTTCCATATTTGGGAAGTGGAAAAAGACTTAGCAAATTTAAGTTGAAACAGAAATTCATTTTGACAATTCTAAAAGGATGATTAGATAGAATATAATTATATAAACAATACTAATTAGACACTGAATTAAGGGATCTACAGCTTTTTGTACTACTTCATACATCCCATATTAGTAAGGGAAAAGTGTAATTAAGGTCTCTCTATATCTTTTCATTATATCAACCTTATATTAAGTAACGTAAAAATAGGAAAGTGAACAACTAATATGAACGTATGGAGTATTATTCAAGATATTAAAACTGCCACTTTTCTCCATACAAAACCCTAACTCTAAACAAAAGTGTTACATGGTAGAAAAAATGTGATTGTGAACACAAGAAATTATTGGTTGGACACTACATTTTTTTTAAAGACAACAAAAAATTTGTGCAAATAAGGAGTCCTCTTTAACACACTACACCACTTTAGGTCTACAAAAACACTAATTCTGGAGTACGTTTGTAAAGTGTTGCCGAAAGTAGTTTTGGGGACACTTTTAAAGCGTAGCAAAATTTTTTAACTTTTAGGTACAATAATATTAGCAATACTTCAAAAGTGTACTCTTTAATGTTATAAGGTACACTTTATAACTTTTGGTACATTATGATATAATTGGCAACACGTATTTACATATATATGGTCTCACTTTTAAAGCGTCCTATTTTATAATTAAAAAAACAACACATTATAAGTGTGGCCTTAATTTTTCACCAAAATATTATATTCCCTCCAATATTTCAATGGCCAAAAAACATAATTCATAAAACATTAATAAGACTTATGTATCCCCAAATAAGAAAAACACGCTTTTCTCTCTCTCTGTTGAGCTATTGAAGATATACTTTTCTTTGATGAACTGGTCGAAGAGTTGAAGCTTAAGGCTGAAGAATAGATCGAAGAATTGTATAGCTAAGTCTCTCTGTCTTAGATGAATTGAAGCTAAGTATCTTCATCATGCGTTTCTCTCAAATTTCTCGAAGAAGAACTTGATTTCTCACATATTTATCGTTGAAGAGATGGGAGCTTCTTGATGAAGAACATGAGTTTTGTCATAGTTCTCACTGAAGAACACAATTTTGTTAGTATAGGGTTTATTAGGTAAGAAATTATATTTTTCAAAGTCTAATTTTTAGAATTAGAGTTTTAATATTCCTTTGTTTTGATATGATTTTTGGGAGTCTAGCTCGTACTTTAGCTTCATCGGTATATATTTTTTGTCTAGCTTGTACTTTAGATTTATTAGTTGATTGTTTGCCCTTTTTATTCTACATGTTAAAGTAAAATGATGTTGTTCCAACTTGCTTGCTTTATATCTGATTCAAGTTGCCTGATCTAGATTTGATTTCAATTTTAGCAATAAAATCTTATACAACTTGCCTACTTTATACTGTGTTTACCATTTTGTATTCCTAATTTTACAACATTGAAATTAAATTGAATAGTTGTAGGATGCTCATAGTCGAATCATATATATTTCACTCTAAAAGTCAATAGTTTTTGAAAGCGAAACAGAATCATCATGCAAGCCATTGTCT
The DNA here is from genome assembly GCF_001406875.1 of Solanum pennellii. Taxonomy (NCBI): domain Eukaryota; kingdom Viridiplantae; phylum Streptophyta; class Magnoliopsida; order Solanales; family Solanaceae; genus Solanum; species Solanum pennellii. Next base: position 27,763,418 of record NC_028640.1, read on the forward strand.
TGTTTAGAACCTTTGAGTCTGCAGGTAATAGAGTAAATTTTACTTGACTTGGACTGATATAAGGTTTACTAGATACGTCTGCATAATGTTAAGGTAATTGATATATTATGATATTTGTGTATGTATCATTCCATAGAAGATAGATCTAATAGATATGTTAATCCATCCATATATCGTTGTTTATTCTCAGCTACCTAAGTTAAGGTTGTTGCCTTTTGTCTGAGTGTTTATCTCTTTCATGATTGTAATCTTGAGGATCTTTGTCGGGAAGGGCTACAAACTTATATAAGGTGCAACTTATAAATCAGTTCATTTTGGTGAAGTGGAAAGCAACTTAATCTAAAAGCTTGTCACCCTTAAGGATTACGATTAGAGATAGCAAATTTTATAAATTTAACATATAGTACAACATAAGTTATAAAACTGAACTCTATTCTTAATTAGACGGTATAGTATAAATTGACATGTGTTGTGTTATATCAGTGATGATAGTCAATGTATGATTTGTAAATTTATAACAAATAAGGCAAAGAAATTATTGCACTAAACTCTGTTCTTTGTAAGACGATATATTTTATTGTCGTTCGTTATACTTTATCAGTGAAGTTAGTCTATGCATGATGGTTAAGGATTGTCCATTAAAAGGGTATTGATGAATATTCCAAAAGTTCCAAAAGTTGTAGGTGTTCTATGATTTTTCAAAAAACAAGTTGAAGAATGATTTCAAAATACTTCTTTGATTTTCCACTATCTGTTCAGATACGCAAAATCCATATTTTAGATCGAATATCTTTTAGGTCCACTCACTATTTTCTCTATGTTTGACACCAAAATAATGAAATCCCTTATGATTTTGTCGTGGCTCACCAGCGAGAAAACAACGAATAGGATGCGCTAAAGTTTTCTCACATCGAAAACAGTTTTTTTAATCCTTTTGTACATAAAATATTTTATAATTTTTGTAATCTTGTGTTGATTTACTCATAGAACTAATGCAGGATGATCGTACCTCAATTGAAGAACATTGAAGGTCTCTATAATTGCATCATTTAATGATGCCCTTTTTCTATATCTTTTCTAAGCACGAGGAAATAATTTATGAGAGTCTTCAACTTAAGACCTTGCAGATAATCCTCATTATACTTCAATCTCGTTTACAACCTGATAATGATGTAATTGTTTATATCTTGCCTATCTTTATTAATATAGTAATTTGTTGATTGTTTCATGTGTTTCTGAATCAGTGATATAGGACATATAACAGCTAAGTGATTCCCTGAATTTACCAAAGAAGAAAAGTGCAAAACTTCTTATTCATGTATGCTTTATCTAGTTTTGTTTGTTCCTTGAAAAGAAAAACTGCATTCGTGTAAGACATTTGAGGACCTGTGATGGACAATAATATCCTTTATGGGCACCTTCTTATTTCACCTGATTTGTGAATGTTGAGTCCATGTGTTATATCTTTAATTTTCTGTCTTGTGTGTGTGACAGTATTATAAAGCACATAACTTTGTTCTAAAACCATTTATGCGAGTATGGATTGTTGCTCCAAACTTATGTTCATGGTTAATGAATTCAAAACATTTGTTTGATTGCTAAACCTGATATGTAGAAGTTTGTATGATAGAAATAACATACAACTGTATATTAAATATGATGGTATTTACTGTAATAAAGGTAATGTGAGAGTTGTATCCTAGCTACTGCATATGTTATTATAGCATATACATTAATACTCATTATTGCTGCTAATAATTTACTGGAAAGTTTCTTGGAATGTTAGAATGAAAAGTTTCTTTATACTAGGATCGGATCTTTAGCCTCTTATGATCTTTAGAGGGACTCTGTTTGTAGTCCAAACAACTCTATATTCTAAAGCTTCAAATATGTATTCCCTTCGTATCTCATCTTGGCTGGAAATGATTTAATCAATGGCCTAAGATAGAATGATAACTGTCAGTTGGAGGCTAGTTACAGTGCAATTGGAAATCAAGTGCTTACTGTCAAATGTCACATAAGAAATGGAACTATGTACTACAAAAGCTTATTACCCAATAGTTTGGTCGAGGAAGGTAGAGATACATTGTAACACCCCGACAAAAATAAACCAAAAATGAGTTTTACAAAAAAATCTACAGGTTCAACCAACGGTGGAATCGACGGACCGTAGCCTGACCCACGGTCCGTCCTACACAACAGTCGATGGGATGAGTAACTCCAAAAATTTCAGCCGACAAAAATTGGTTAAGTCTTGGATGACAGACGGACTTACGGTCTCTAGGTCGGACGACGTTCCATAGTCCATGACCGTTTATCAATACTTCCTTCACCCACTCTCTGACTTGAGCTACGGATGACCAGCACGGACTGTAGGTGGAAAATTTTCAACAAGTTAAGGGGAAATTCAGTTCGTTCAACCTCAAATGGCGATAACTCTAAGACCAAAATTAATTAGGTGTCCCATGATCTACCCACAGATAGATAATTGCATTATCTTTCCATACACACCGACCTTGCTAAAATCACACCTCTGAGTAAAAAGTTATTCCCATTTTAGTAAATGTCTGTCGAACAGGCCCGATCGACGGACCCAACGACGGGGCGTCGGTCAGACAACAGACCGTCAGACCTGGCCGTCGATTGGTCCGACAGAAACTTACCCAGGGGTCTTTTGTTCTTTTCCCACTCCGTTTAAACCTTAAGATACATTTCTTTGACCCTATATAATCAGACTTTAGTCAGTTAAAGCCTAGAGCAATTAAAGCATATCTAATTCAAATAATTAAATCAAAAGTTAAAAAATTAGAAACATGAAAGGAGAAAAAGCCCATGAACCCTAGTTCAAGAACGAGGAAAGTTTCCAGCAGCTCCAACGCAAAAATTAAGTGTTTGTCTGTGAATTTCATCACCATGTATGTGGTATTTCATGTAAAAACCCTAAAAAGGCCTATTCTAAATAATGCTTAGCGTGTCTAGAATTCTACGATTAGACCGGGTTCACATGGATTGATGCGCATAAAACCAGACCTCTAAACACTTTTGACAGCCAAAAAAACTAATTTGGGGAGTTAATTGAGCTAGGAAAGGTTTGATCCAGCCATGTAGGGCTCTCAAATATGAAGATTTACCCGAATGAGTCTTTACCGGATTTAAAAAAGGGAAATCATAAGTTTGGAGGGTCTAGGGGTAAGATGGTCTTTTTCAGGCTAAGGGTAGTATTGTAATTATCCTAAATATGTATATTAATTATTAAATTAATAAGGTGGAGGGGTATTTTGGGGAGAGAGCGCTGAAAATCTGCCTTCGAAGTGAAGTCTTGCTCCACCCGGATTCGAACCTGGGTTGAAGAAATGATTTAAATTGTTTTTACTTAAATTGGTAATTAACGTAATTAATTAATATTTATTGGTTGATTTAAAACAAAAGGGAAATCATATTTTTTAAATATTATTTGAAAGAGTCCTAGTTGACTAAGTCTAAACTACTTCACATCTTTTAACTCGCTTTCACATTTAACTCTATCTCTCTCTCTCACGTCAATATCTCTCCTCTGTTTCACATTCTCTCTGCCAAAAACACAATATCTGATCAGAAACTAACAAATCTTCACTCTTGAAGAACTTTCTCATTAAAAACTTATTCAAAACATAACCAAAAACATGAGGCAAAGAGAGGAGTTTTTCCGTCGAGTTAGTGTTGAAGTTTTTTGACTTAGACGAAATTTTGGGAAAAGGTTAGGGCATCAATATTGAAGGTTTGAACGTCAAAATAAGGTATGAGTTCTCTTATCGCTTGGACCCTTTCTCAAGAGACCCCTAAGGTTCAGAGGAAACTATTCCGCAAAATAGGGTTGTTCCCCGTTGCATGTCCTTGTCACTAGCTCCCAATGAATCATAGTTTGGGTATGTTTGCTGGTAGAAATTAGGGATGTTATGTGCTTTCGTGATTATTATGTTTATGTATGTATGTACGGAATTATGTGAATATTGAACATGTTGTCCGATATTAAGTGAAAAATGATGTGTGTGCAATGTGTAGCCGTGATGTACACTTTTGGATTCTTGTTCGAAAAATGAAATGTTTATGGTTGTATTTCATGTGCACAAGCTTGCTTAAATCGTGATGTTTATAAGTGATGTGAAAATGCTGATTTGAGTGCAAACTAATAGTGAAATGAATCCATGAAAATGGACCTAGAGAACTCACTAAAAGCTACTTAAAACGTCTAAATATTTAATATGAACGAGGTGAGAAACTATGCTGTAAAAATTTCCAGCATCTTGTTGATGAGTTTCGGCCAAGCTAAGGGAATTATCATTCTATGTAAAAATCAATCAAAATATGTGAGGCCACTGAGAATCGAACCAGTAACCTCACCATGTTAAATGTCATTGAAATAATGTGATGAAAGGGAATATGGCATGCGAGATTCGAACCCATGTTCCTTGATCTGAAAATGAAATTAAAAAAATAAGAAATAAGCAGAGTGGGGTTCGAACCCACCACCTCTCAATCAGATTTAAGGAGGAATAAAAAGAAAAATAAAAGGATGAGGCGTGTGGGAATCGAACCCACGACCTCTAGGCAGAACCAAGGAAAATTAAGGAGGAAAATTTAATGTGGGGCTGTTGGGGTTCGAATCCACACCCCCTCGGGCAAAAGGATAGAAATTAAAGATAAGTAAACAAAATAAAATGATGTTGTGGGAGTTTGATCCCACATCCTCTCTGACACAATGAGCAAAAAAAATGAAGAGAGAAATTAAGGAAAAATAAAATGAAGGTGTTGGGGCTCGACATTGGGTCCCAAAGTCGTGTGGGTCAAACAAAAATGATTAAAAATGTAAGTGTTGTCCAAGGGATTTGAAATCGGGTTCCCTTGACCAAATTTCGTATGGATACATAAGTCATACGTGAATTAAATGTTCAAAAATAATGCTTCCTACTTAGACCGAAACCGAGATCTTGGCATATATACAAGATGCATAAGTCTTGTACCTTATGATCTTAGGAAGATATGAATCACTTAAACGAACTATGAATGAAGCCTCATGGGTTGTATGTGTGGACTCATAAGTCTAGCATACATTTAATTTAAACTGAACGGAAGATGTTATGTGATGAGATAATGAAACCCTAGAAGGGTTAAGTAAGAGTGTGAAACACACCAAATGGCCATGTACGTTCGCATATGATGAAATGAACAATGAAATGATGAAACACTGGGAGGGTTAAGTAAGAGTGTGAAGCACACTAAATTTCCAAGTGCATTGGCATATGATGAAATGAACATTTATGTAATAACGGTGAGTAATTATGAAGAGAAAATATTCTAAAGTTAAGGACTGTGGTGAAAACATGATAAGAGGCTAGTGTAAAAGATGAGAGCAATCTCAAATGAGCCTAAGTAAATGTTACCAAAACGCACTCACCTATGAGAGTGTGAAGTTAATGAATAGACCAATCTCTATGTAACACTCTAATGAAAATATTGAGATTAATATACCCTTAATACTAATGATGAGATGAGAAATCATCTATTGAGCTATGATGTCCTCATAATAGAAGCAACATACATGTCGTACGAGTTGAATGTAATGGAACTTTATACTGAGCACCGATAGACTAGCTATGAGCGGTGATGCCTTGTTTTGAAAAGGGAAGAGGTTCACGTAACTCTAATGAGATGATATTGTCCGGCATAACGGGTATGCGTCTCCTTACATCTCCTAGTCTTCAAACCTTTACTGCCAATATAGGGATTTTGGCAGGGTTCGATTCCCATGTATGCTATCATGTTTTGGGTCACTTTGGCCGGTGATTCCACCTATTTTCGGTGTGGGGAAGACACTAGATTTAATGATGCTCACATGATCTACGTTGGTTAATGTTAAAGTTCCCAATGAATGAATGAGGCCAGCCTCAAATGATGCACATAATGAAATGAATATTACCAAAGGTTTTGGGATATGATAATCAAGAGGTGATATAGATCTAAGTAATGACACTAGGTCATTCTTAATCATTGCACACTGAAACCAATGAAAGTCTTAAACTGCATCCTAGGTATGGCTGGTGTTCACACTAGCCTATGAACGAAATGAAGTGAAGTACGTATGAATGTATGAAGCAAACTCTGTGTTTTCTAAAGAAGGCTCCCTAGTTGAGGTCCCATATGTTGAGCCCTCATTTTGGGAAGTCTTAATGTGAAGTCCATGATTCCAAGGTCTCATGGTATATGAATGAATGATATGAAAGATATTATGTGCTATATGCAAAACTATTTGTGCTTTGTGTAAGATGTTATGTGTTGTGTGCAATATGATAAGTATGATGATGCATGTTACTCGTATGGCATGACTTTCCTAATCCAAATTTGGAAAGCTCACTAACTTTTCTAATCCCATTTTTGCAAGTCCGCTGACTTGACTTTCCATAATCATGTTGTTAGGAAAGAGTTGTTATTACTCATGAATGTCCTTGGTGGGTGCTTGCATACACCCATACTTAGTACAAGTGTGTACTAATCCCATACGATTCAACAATTTTAGGTACATGCATAGGTGAACGCTAGAGCCTATAGGTTGACGTTGCATCTATCCGGACGTGGATCTTTCACACGTACTTTCCAGGCCCTCATACTTTCGAGGATGTCTACCGTTATTATCTAGGTTTGATGTTGTCTATAACTACTTGAGCATGTTCTACTAGCATTTTTTTCATCTTTTGTTTATACTTTGTATTGGTGCCATTTTGGCAAAAAAAATACATTTAACAAAATGATTATCTGATTCATTCATTTAATTATCTCTTTAGTAGATGGTTGATTTGTGAACGCCTATGATGTTAAGTAGTATGTATACATGTATGTTAAGAAACAAAAAGTTTCAATTTTTCCGCTAAAATTTACCTAAATGAAGAAAGGATGACTTACGCATGCTTTTCAGCAACCTCTGATAGGTCAACGACGCCGGTCTTGTCTAGGGTCTAGATTCTGGTCGTGACATTTCACTAGTGGGTTCCTTTCACCCATTGTGTCCTTAGTTTTCAGTTAGATTCTTGATTCCTATATCATGCTTAGACCTAGGCTTTCTAGAACTTCAACAGATCTTCATTAATTAATTAGTTATATGTTCTAAGTCATATTACCATGTTATTACTCAGATTATTGCATGAATTTAAGAACCCTAGCTTTGTATTTCTTTAGTTCTTGAATTACACATGCTAGATCAGATATTTCAAACACTTCATATATACATGCCTCAGTTATAAATGCATAGTTACAAGATTAATTGTCGCATTCTCAGTTTGCATGTTTAGTTTGGAGCTATCAAGTATTTACAGAAACTTAGACATAATCAATAAACTTAAATAATTCATTGGGAGTAGCATAATAAACAGTTGGACTAGGGTTTACCATACCACTAGTCTCAGAACTACTAGCGAAGTAGGTTGTAAGTCCCTCTGTGGGCAATCAATTTAGTGATCACACCAGAATTCCTTTGTACCACTTGCAGTGTATATTGGGTCCTCTCGATGGGGCGTATACATCGGACTCTACATTTAGCTCATGTGCTTTTATTATCGGTTATTAGTATCTCCCATACTTCAGTCAGACTCTCTGCATTGACAATTTATCAATATATTCAGTATTCAGTTTCAGAATGTTATAAATTGGTCATTGCATTCTACTAGCTCATAATTCAGTTTCTCATGTTAAATTATTATACTTGATTTTATGCTTTTTCAATTATATTTTATTTGAGATTTATTCTATCTCACATGCTCAGTACCTTTCAAGTATTGTTGTATTCGTGCGCTACATCTTCTAGTGATTTAGGTTCAGGTTCTCAGCATCTAGATCACGTATAGATAAATTTCGGATCTCCACTTTAGCAGATTCAGTGGTTAGTCCTCATTCTTTCAGGACAACATTCATGAGTTCCTTTTCAGTCTTTCGTCCTTTAGTTTCAGTTTTTGCTAGATTTAGATGGGGGCTTCTCCCAATAATTCTAGTCCAGTTTAGAGGCTTATTTCAGACATAGTTAGATTAACTTCGTATTGAGTTAATATATCCTTTGTATTAAACTTGTTATTTTCAAATATCTCAGTTATAGAATATGGGTATTCCCCATTATTCAGATTTAATTTTTATTTAGCTTCCGCATCAGTTTATTATCTTTAGTATGCACATGATCATGCCAGCAGGGTTAGCTTGGAATCTTTTGTTGTCCTAGGTTCCGTGTCCGCATCTCGGGGGTAGCTCGGGGCATGACAAAACTAAGTATCAGAGCACTAGGTTCAAGAGTCCTAGGACATCTAAAAAGCCGCACTAAGTAAAGTCCTTCTCATGGGTGTGAAGTTCACCACATCTAATAAGTTGGAGGCTACACAGTGTTTTTAGGATAAACTTCAGTTTCTTGTTACTCTTATCGTGCGTAAGGTATGATCAAATTCCATTCTAACTTGACGTTGAGGTCTTAAGATCGTGCTTTCTCGTAGAGCTTAGGCATGGAATTCTAATGCACGCAATGCTAATGTAGTTCCTCTTGTACCCGATAAAGAAGTTCAAATGTAGAGTTTCAGAACAACAATTTAACTTTTGGCTCACACTATGAACAACTCGAAAAATCAGCAGGTTCTAGTTCCTACTAATAGAAAAGACCGATTAGTGGCAGCCAGGGCTTGTGATTTTGTTAGGAGGATTCTTCTGATGTTTTTAGGGTCGCAAGTTGGTAAGGACCCACATAAATTCATTAATGAGGTCAAGAAAATATTTGGTGTAATGCAAGTAACTGATAGTTATAGGTGAACTTGGCATGCTACCATCTTAAGGATGTGACTCGCATATGGTTCACTCAGTGTAAAGAATAACAAGGCTACTTTATCTTTTCTAACTTTATATAGCACTAAACTTTAATATTAGTTCAGAAACTCTCTCAAAACTTTTCTCAGTCTCTACTCTAGTCGGTAACCCAGTTATAGCTAGACGGGTATATAGAAATTGCCCTATCACAGTATCTTAGAATGTCACCTCAGCTGATCTACTAGAGTTAGAAATGGTAGACTTCGATGTCAATCTAGGCATGGATTGTTTATATTGCAGTTATGCCTCAGTTAATTATAGAACTAGGATTGTTCCTTTTCAGTTTCAAGATGAACCAATCTTGGAACGGAAAGACAGTAGCTTAACGCCTATAAGGTTATTTATTTCTTACCTTAAGGACAGAAAGATGGTTATCTATATCATCTAGTTCGGGTTAAGGATTCTAGCCTTGAAACCCCAACTCTTGAGTCAGTTCTAATAGTCTGTGAATTTCCAAAACGATCTTCTCGGAGTACCCCCAAAAAAGGAAATCAACTTTAAAATTTATCTCCTTCTAGATATCCAGCCTATTTCAATTCCTCCTTACAGAATGGATCCGTCAGAGCTTAAGGATTTGAAAGAGTAGTTGAAAGAACTTCTAGATAAGGACTTCATCCGACCTAGTATTTCACCATGGGGTGCACCAATGTTGTTCATAAGGAAGAAAGATGGTTCTCTCAGAATGAGTATTACCTATAGACAGTTGAACAAGGTCACAATCAAGAATAAGTACCCCATCCCCAGGAATGATGACTTGTTTGACAAACTTCAGGTTGCTAGTCATTTCTCAAAGATAGACCTCAGATCTGGTTATCATCATCTTAGAGTCAGAGATAGAGACATTAAAAATAACAGCATTTAGAACTCGAGATGGTTATTATGAATTTGTAGTTATGTCATTTGGACTAACAAATTCTCCTGTAGCTTTCATTGATTTGATGAACAGAGTGTTCAAACAGTTGTTTGACTTGTTCGTTATCGTCTTCATTGATTATATCTTGATTTACTCTAGGAATGAGGAAGAACATGTGAGTCATTTGACAATTGTTCTACAAACTCTCAATAATTGCCAGTTATTCGCTAAGTTTAGCAAATGTGAGTTTTGGTTGAAATTCGTTGCTTTCCTTGGTCACATTGTATCTAGCGAAGGGATCCGAGTAGATTCACAGAAGATAGAAGCAGTGAAACAATTGCCTAGACCTACCTTTACTATAGATATTAGATGTTTCTTAGGTCTAACGGTTTATTACTGAAGGTTCGTGGAAGGATTTTCATCCATAGTCTCACCATTGACTAGGTTGACTCAATAGATGGTCAAGTTCCAATGGTTACATGATTGTGAGAAATGCTTCATGAAATTGAAAACTACATTGACTATAACTCCTATCTTGACTTTAACAGAGGGTTCATATTGTTATGTGATCTATTGTGATGCATCTAGAGTTTGCCTTGGTTGTGTGTTGATGCAGTGAGGTAAGGTGATAACTGATGCCTCTAGACAACTTAAGGTTTATGAGAAGAACTATCCAACTCATGACCTCGAGCTTGCAGCAGTGGTGTTTGCACTCAAAATCTTGAGACACTACTTTTATGGTGTTCATGTAGATGTGTTCACTGACCATAAGAGCCTTCAATATGTGTTCACCTAGAAAGAGTAGAATCTTCGCCATAGGAGATGGCTTGAATTCCTTAAGGATTATGATATGCGTGTGCATTATCATCTGGGTAAGGCGAATGTAGTAGCAGTTGCTCTTAGTAGATTATCTATGGGTAGTGTAGCCCATGTACAGGAAGAAAGGAAGAAGCTAGTGAAGGATGTTCACAGGCTTGCTCCCTTGGGAGTTCGCCTTATGAGCATATGATATAGTGTCGTAATAGTTCAAAATGGGGAAGAATCTTCTTTGGTAGTGGAGGTTAAGGAAAAGCAAGGCAGTGGCCCAATTTTGCATGAACTTAAGAATGCAGTCCACAATCAGAGAGTGGAGGTTTTATCTCAACAGGGAGATGGTGTACTTCGCTACCAGGGTAGATTGTGTGTTCCTGATGTGGGCTAGTTAAGAAACCATATTCTTTCAGAAGCCCATAACTCCATGTATTCTATTCATCCAGGTGCCACTCATATGTACCGCGATCTGCAAGAAGTCTATTGGTGGAATGACATGAAGAGGGATATAGCAGACTTTGTGAGTTGTGCCCCAATTACCAGCAAGTCAAGGTAGAACATCAGAAACAAGGAGGCATCACTCAAGAGATCGACATTCCTACTTGGAAGTTGGATGTGATCAATATGGATTTCATTACAGGGTTACCTCGTACTCATAGACAACGTGACTCAATTATGGTGATAGTTGATAGGATGACTAAGTCTTCTCGCTTTTTAGTGGTCAAGACTACAGATTCGGCGGAGGACTATGCCAAGCTTTAAATCAAGGAAATAGTAAGGTTTCATGGGGTTCCTTTGTCTATCATCTCAGATAGAGGTCCTCAGCTTACCTCTCATTTCTCGAAATCATTTCAGAAAGGTCTTGATAGTCAAGTTAACCTTCGTACAACATATCATCCATTGACGGATGGGCAGGCAGAACGTACCATTCAGAACTTAGAGATATGTTGAGAGCTTGTGTGATCGATTTAAATGGTAGTTGGGATGATCACCTTCCTCTTATTGAGTTTGCCTACAATAATAGCTATCATTCCAGCATTCAGATGTCCCCTTACGTTGGTTTTTATGGGCGTAGATGTAGATCTCCTATTGGTTGGTTTGAAGTAGGTGAAGCATATTTGATAGGGATGGATTCAGTCCTTTATACTATCGATAAAGCGGAACTCATTAGATATAGACTTAATACAGCCCAAAGTCTTCAGAAATCTTATGCAGATGTAAGGAGAAGGGAACTAGAGTTCACAAGTTGATGATTAGGTTTTTTTGAAGGTCTCCCCTATGAAAGGGGTGATGAGATTTGGAAAGAAAGGGAATCCAGGTCCTAGATATGTAGGCCATTACAAGATCTTGAAAAGGGCTGGCGAGGGGGCATATGAGTTAGAGTTTCCAGCAGAATTAGCAGCAGTGCATCCTGTCTTCCACACCTCACTCTTGAAGAAGTGTGTGGGTGACCCAGCCTCTATAGTGCCATTAGAGAGTTTGGCGGTGAAATATATTCTTTCTTATGAGGAAGTACCAGTTGAGATTCTTGAACGCCACGTCAGAAGGTTGAGAAACAAAGAAGTTGCTCTAGTCAAGGTTTTGTGGAGATGTGAGTCCGTAGAGGGAGCTACTTGAGAAACAGAAGCAGTCATGAAATCCAAGTATGCTCACCTCTTTTTTTCCTATTCCACTAAAGCTTGAGGTAATAGTTGCTCTTCAGTTTTCCAGCCTTAGAATCATGTTCCCTCAGTTTGTACTTGCATTTTCAGCGTAATTGCATGTAGTCGGAACTCAATTTAGTCAGAAAGTCAGCTCTCAGTGTTTAGTAGTAGGGTTTGAAGCTCTCTCCCTCTATATTATCTAGTTTAGTCTTCATTCGAGGACGAATGTTCCCAAGGCGGGATAATGTAACACCCCATAGCAAAAATAGACCAAAAACCAGCTTTACATAAAATTCTGCAGGTGCAACAAATGGTGGCATCGACAGACCGTACCCTAAACCACGGTCCATCCTAAAGAACCATCGATGGGATTAGAAACTCCCAAAAAAATTCAGCCAAGAAAAATTGGTTAAATCTTGGATGACGGATGGACTTACGGTCCGTAGGTCAGACGACGGTCAATAGTCCATGACCGTTTATCAATACTCACTTCACCCACTCTCTGAAAAGAGCTACGGATGACCAGCATAGTCCGTAGGTGGACCTACAGACCGTAGGATGAAAATTTGCAGACAGTTAAGGGGAATGCAGCTGGTTCAACTTTAAATGGTCATAACTCTTTTCAAAACATGAATTAGTTGTCCCGTGACCTACCCACAGATAGATAATTGAATTATCTTTCCATATCCACAAATCTTGATAAAATCAGACCTCTAAGTAAACATTTATGCCCATTTAAGTAAAGGCATGTCGAACAGGCCGAGTCGATGGACCCAATGACGGGGCGTCGGTCAGACAACGGACCGTCAGTCCTGGCCGTTGATTGGTCTGACAGAAACTTACCCAGGGGTCATTTGGTATTTTCCGACATTGTTTAAACCTTTTGATATGTTGTTTTTACCCTAAATCATCAGATTTTAGTCAGTTTAAGCGTAAAAACATATCTAAGTCAAATCATTAAATCAAAAGTTAGAAAATTAGGAGCAAGAAAGGAAAAAAATCTCAAGAACCCGAGTTCAAGAACTAAGCAAGTTTCCAGCATTTCCAGCCCCAAAATTAAGTGTTTATCCATGAATTTCATCACCAGGTATGTGGGATTTCACTTGTGGGTTCCTTTCACCCATTGGGTCCCTAGTTTTTAGTCATATTTTTTATTCCCATATCGTGCTTATACTTAGGGTTTCTAGAGCTTCAACAGAACTTCATGAATTAATTAGTTTTATGTTCCAAATTAGATTACCATATTATTACATAGATTATTGCATGAATTTCAGAAACCTAGCTTTGTATTTCTTTAGTTCTTGAATTACACATGCTAAGTAAGACATTTCAGACACTTCATATATACATGCCTCAGTTATAAATGCATAATTGACAGATTACTTGTGGCATTATCAGCTTGCATGTTCAGTTTCGAGCTATCCAATATTTATAGAAACTCAGACACAATCAATAAATTTACAAAATTCATTGGGAGTAGAATAATACCGAGTTGGACTAGGGTTTGGCGTACCCAATAGTCCAACAGTTACTAGCCAAGTAGCTTGTAAGTCCCCTCTGTGGGCAATCAGTTTAGTGATCACGCCAACATGCCTCTATACCTCTGGCAAGGTATATTGGGTCCTCTCGATGGGGCATATACATCGAACTCCACATTTATATCATGTGATTATATTATAGGTTATTATTAGCTCCCACAACTTAGTCATACTCTCTACATTGACCATTTATCAGTATATTCAGTATTCCATTTTAGCATGTTATAAATTTGTTCTTCGGTTAGCTCTGAATTCAATTTATCATGTCAAATTATTATACTTGCTTTTATGTTTGTTCAATTATGTTTTATTTTAGCTTTATTCCATCCTACATGCTCAGTACCTTTCAGGTATTGACGCATATGTGCGCTACATCTTCTCGTGAGGTACGTTTAGGTTCTTAGCATCCAGATCATGCATAGATCGATTTCCGATCTCCACTTTACTAGATCAACAAGGAGAACAATCATGAGTGTTATTTCAGTTTCTAGTCTTTTAGTTTCAGTTTTTGTTAGATTTAGTTGGGGGCTTGTACCAGCATTTATAGTCTAGTTTATAGGCTTATTTCAGACATTGTTAGATTCAGCTTAGAATTGAGTTAATATTTCCTTTGTATTAAACTCATTATTTTCAAATATCTCAGTTATAAAATATGGGTATTCCCCATATTTTCATATTTTATTATGATTTAGCTTCTTCAACAATTTATTATCTTTAGTATGATCATGATCATGCCAGCAGAGTTAGCTTTTGATCACTTGTGGTCCTAGGTCCCGTGTCTGCGTCTCGGGGGTAGCTCGGGGCGTGAAATAAATGTATAGTATCCCCGCGTGATGAAATGTTCAAACCATTCATAAAACAATGGAATTCCAACCTGAAAAATCATCTAGTGCTTATTAGTTTTACTCAATAATACGCAACACAACATCAACACATCTAGAAATATGTGAATTGTGCAATTTTAAGAATGAAGTTGCTCTTATTGATCTTTTGGGTGACCTAATTATTGGTCTTTCGCAACTGTGCATTCCATAGGTTATGATACTCAAAGGTAGTAACTAGATGGACGTTCACTGCTAGTTAGTTTTAATAGTATTTTTTTGTGAAACGTAAGTAATTCTCAGGATCGTTAAAATAGAGATATGAAATATTTTATGTTCTTTTTAACTCCAATGCATAAGATGGTTACTATTGCATTAGACTTTAAAGCTAGAACTCCTACTCAAGCCATTAGAAGTTTTCTTTTGAGGTTACTCTTTAAATTGTATTTCGTAAGCACAGTCAGCTAAATTTTGCCTTCAAAACTACCTATATGAATCTTTCTTTTGATTAATTTAAATAGTGTGCTAAAAATTGCATATGTGCAGATGCCCCAAAAAATTCACGTTTATAAGGATATGATATTTATAGTAGAAGAAAAGGAGAAATTCCATACTCCTTGGTGGATGTGCAGATTATGTTTAATCCAACAGTGAAACAGCTGATTAGTTTTGATATATGCAAGTAGACAGAATATGAAAGTATATGCTTGTTATCAAAGCTTTCTGATATATTCCTTTGCATATTTTCTGATCCATTTGTCGCAATGCCATTCAAGTATTTATAATAGTTTAATCCAATTCGGTTAATTTCGCCTTACTTGTTTGTTCTCATAGTTAAAGTTGTCAATTTTAGATAATTTGGAAGGTTAAAGAGTCTGTTTTATTTTTATGAGTGTGTTTGTTGTCACTTGTACTAGTTAAGTAGCTTTTTCTGGTGTTCCAGTACAACTATTTAAATTTTTTATGCTTGTGCTTTGTTGCTTCCTTCCAGCATAGTTTTGCCCTGCTTAAGTACAATTGCTTATGTACTGTAGTCATGAAGCCAGATGCATGTTCATATATATATATATATATGTATATATATTTATATATATATATATATTTGGATTGGTTGTCTTGCAGTGAATACTCTCGAATTATGCACTTCCAGAGGCTTTATTGTTATGAGTTTGTTTGGCTTACCGGGAACGTATGCATATTAAATACATGTTTTTTGTCAATAACTTATAATTTTATATTGAGTGTGCAGGATTATTTCAGTATTTGAATTTTAATTTTGGAAACAAGTAAACTCGATCTATTGTAGCGAACGATGAAATGTTTTTGGACAAACATATCTTATATGTTTGAATGCATTTGGCTATGTGGAAATAATTGATAGTAAAGAACGATGAAGAGTGGTTTTTGTGAAATTTATGTTGTTTTGTACTATTGTTGTGAACGATGAAGAGTTTTTGTACAAGTCATGTTTCTCGAAGTTTATTTGAATTATATAGCTTCGATTACATTATTAGTTAATTTTTATCATTAGGTAACTTGTATATATAAATATGTTATTATTGAATATATGCAAACAAAAATTATTATTTTTAAAAATTAATATTGGGACTACAAAATTCTACACAAGATAGCCACACTTAAAAAGTTATGTCGTAGCACATCAAAGAAAAGTTACACTTTATAAATGTTATTTTAGATTTTATATAATAGGAAAGTGCGACTAGTAACAAAGCAAAGGCAACACTTTTAAGTGTAGTATAATTAAAAAAATGTGTTGCTAATGAATCACTCCAAGGTGTGCCCTTATACCTTTTTGGCCACGCTTTATAAGTGTAGTTGAGATGGCAACATTTAAAAAGTGTTGCCTAATGCCAATGGTTACGCTTCTTTTGGCCACCCCCTAAAATTTTTGCTTAAAGTCCAAAAGTGTAGCCTTTTATTAATGGCCACATTTTTTGCTACTTTAGGCTACACTTTACTTGTGTGCTCGTAGGCCTAAAATGGTGTAGTGACACTGTGCTATTACCCCAAGATATTGATGTGTATGAGTTTCAAAAGTTACCAAAAACAAAGAAGCATTTTTACATTAATACTATCATTCTTCAACAAAACAATAACAAAAAATGATCTCAAAAAAAAAAGAATATGATAACAGAAAGTGTAATGCTTTGGATGGGAGGGAATAAAAGTACTCAATTTCATTGGTTAAAGAACATGAGCTGGAAATAAAGTTTCTACTTTATATTGAAAAACTCAAGAATCTCATAAGACTCATCAGTAATAAATTTCACTAAAATGGAAAGAAAAAAGAGATCTTGATCGGTTCTTGGGGTATGGGAACTGATAATGAAAACTCCTTTTTTCATATGCATAATAAGTAGCGATCATATCATATACTAACCTGCAAACTGATAAATGCAAGAAATCTCAAATATGAAAAAATTCCCTTTTAAACAGGCACATGCCACTACGTTTTGATGTGCTGTTTAGTACAATACTCTCTTTCACACAAAGGATTTGGTCACAGGAGAAGAAAATGTATGAGTTTAGTAAATGAAGTAGAAATCATTGAAAGGACTTCAAGACCCAAAACCCCCTTCTCATATTCATCACATTTTGATAAAACGTTAAAATGAAAGAAGAAAGAAAACTCAAAGGGAGATCCAAATCTGAAAACTACACTTAAAGGATAAACAATTGCATGTTACCACTAATAACTGAAGACAAGAAGGCACAAACTAGTAGCAGGAAAAAAGTAACAAAAGACAGCACAATGAACCTCCATGAAGTTCCAACTCCTGTACTATACTTGGAAATGGATCCTATACTAAATAATGCATCATAAATTACACACACACACACCAAGCACACAAGTTATAACTTTAGTGAACATCATACAGACTTCCAGTAAAAGCAACTGTTTTTATCAAGATTCTAAAGTCTCATGAAAAGTCCAATACTTTATTTCATGCCACACTTGTGCTAGTCCAGAAACAACATTGATACATAGTCAGAGGCATCATATTCAAACAATTCACAAACAATATTGATACATAGACATATATTGCAGCACATTCAGACAGTCGCAGATATTGTCTAGAAACAACTTTGATACATAGACATAGGTAGCACATTCAGACAGTCGCAGAAACAGTCCAAAAACAACATTGATACATAGACATAGGCAGCACATTCACATAGTCATAGAGATAGTCTAGAAACAATATCAATATATATACATAGGCAGCACATTCAAGCCAAGCTACTGCGGAAGTGAAGAAGAAGAAGAAAAACAATAAATTAGAGGCCCAAAGTTCAACTTGAAATTACAAACATGAAGAACTTACTATAATATTTTTAATTCCTTTCACATTTTTGTGAAACCAGTATACACTTTAGTACCCATCAGTAGCAAATTTAAGATAATTCCATTCTCATGTTAATTTATCTCTTATTTCCTATTTCTCTAACTTAAATCGTCAACAATAATAAAGTGAGAGGTAAAATGAATGAAAACGTCATTAATACAAGAATATTCAAACCCAATTGAATAACTCATGGACAACAAATACAACACTAATTTCAAGTTAAATAGGTCTAGATCAAAAGTCAATTTAACAATAAATACAACAAAACATTAAACCTACAATAGCTGCAACTTAATGAAAAAGAACCCACAATTAGAGAAATACATCAAATATACTAACCACATCCAAATACAAATGACAAATGAAGAGATTCAGGAACAAAACCTTCAAAAGTTCAAATGAAGTTTCTTCTACTTTACCCTCAAAAATACAGAATAAAACCTTTAGTTGTTGAAGAAAAAAACATCAAGATTTCTCATATTTCACAAGCAAACCTTCAGCCCTCTATTTCCTTCAATTTCACAACAATTTCTAATGAGAATAGTAGCCAAACTCAGTCTGTCTCTATAATTATCAAACTCTGATAATTGAATCAAATACCCATGAATCAACATATGTATACAGAGAAAAGAAAAACGCACACCAAGAAATTATTTTTTAGAATTATTACCAACACGTCTTTGTTAAATCATTGGTTCATTATTTAAATTAGATTAAAACCCAACAGAAACGGTAGCATTACTCAAAAAATTACAACTTGAAATCAAATAAACTAGATGCCCAAAATTTAACT
The DNA here is from genome assembly GCF_001406875.1 of Solanum pennellii. NCBI lineage: Eukaryota > Viridiplantae > Streptophyta > Magnoliopsida > Solanales > Solanaceae > Solanum > Solanum pennellii. The sequence continues at coordinate 27,782,112 of NC_028640.1, forward strand.
TGAATAACTCATGGACAAGAAATAAAACATCAATTTCAAGTTAAATAGGTCTAGAACAGTTAATTTCACCATAAATCCAACAAAACATTAAGCCCACAATAGCTACAACATAATGAAAAATAACCCACAATAGAGAAATACTTCACATACACTAACCACACCCAAATATTAAAGATAAAAGACTAGATTTAAGAAAAAAACATAAAAAGTTCAAACTTATAGTATCCTCAGCTGTAACCTCAAGGCTTGAAGAAGAAAAACTCCAAGAGTTGAAGAAGAAAACCTCCATTTCCTTAGATTTTACAGGAAAACATACAATCATCCATTTCATTAGATTTCAGAGATTATTTAAAGAGAGAAACGAGTTCAGATTAGAGGAAAAAAATGGTTTATGTCTTCCCTAAAATCACAGTCATGAAGAACAACTAACCATCTTCCATCGGTCCGATTCGCTTCTATTAAGCTCCACAACTTCTATCTTCCATCGTTCTTCAGATGCTAAGCTCCTTTACATGTCCTGCTTGTGGATGAAAAATTATTTCAAAGAACAGAGGAAGAGAAATTAGGAAAGGAGCATGTACGTCTTCTGCTTGTTGAAGAGAAGAGAGAATGTTTGTCTCTTTCTATCGATTAAGAGAAAAATAATTTTACTTAAAAAATTAATTAATAATAAAATAAAATGAAAAGTTTTTGCGGGGTCAGCGAAAATAATAGAGTGAAATTATGGAGGGATTTAACATAGAAATGTTCCAATATAGTAATATTCATAGTAAATGTTGCCATTGATTACTATATGGCAACGATAACAGTAACTGTTGCAATATAGAGGATCTATTGCAACTGTTTTCTCACAGTGTTAACGGTTTTATTACATACTCATAGAAATAATATCCAATCCTTTTTGAAACGGCTAAAACCGTTGCAATAGACCCTCTATAGTAACGGTGGCTTAAGTGTTGCTAAAAAGTCGTTGGCGTAGGCCTAATTTCTATTAGTGGTTGTTGGATTAACTTCAAATGTTCATAACCCTTATCATAAAGGAATGCGGTAGAACATGACCTACAACATGATAGAAAATTAATTGTGTTTTTAACGCCACTAATTAGTTTGAAAAAAACTCATGATTGAGTAAAAAACTATGCTCGTTCTAGTAAAGCTCTGTCGGGCACACTTCACTGACGAACCCAACTACGGTTGGTAGGTCGACCTACGGACCGTAGGTCTTCCCGTGGGTGACCTTCGACAGCCTTAATGTTATGGTCATTTGGGTCTTTTTCCCATGCATTGGGCAATTAAATGTCAACATTTTATGTCTTCACTATGTTGTTTTCCTTTTATTAAGCCTAATAACATTGTTAGATTTAAGCAGAACCCTCATTCTCTTAAAATCACCAAAAATTGGAGAAACAAAAAGATTAAAAGTCAACCAAAACTCACAAAAGAACAAGAAGAAGTGTTATTCAAAGCTTCATCCCCGAGATTGAAGGATTTCTCTCCAAATTTCGTCACCAAGTATGTGGTATTTCACTAGTTAATTCCTTTCATCCATTAGGTACCTATAATTTAGTCGGATTCTTGGTTCTCTATATTATGTTTAGACTTGGGTTTTTAGAACTTCAGATAATTTTTGTGAATGATTAAAAACTTTCCATATCATTGTCTCTTTGAAAGTCATCTTAACATATCTTTTCAAGTTAGAAATGGTAGATTTCGATAAAGCTCTAGGCATGGATTAGTTACATTCCTATTATGCCTCAGACGATTTTAGAACTAGGATCGTTTAGTTTTAATATCCAACAAGCCTGTATTTGAATGGAAGGATAGTAGATAAGTGCCTATATGTCAAATTATCTCTCACCTTAATGCCATAAAAGAAAACTAGAGGGTGATGTAGCACATGTTGAGGTAACAAGGAAGGAATTAGTAAAGATGTTCATCGGCTTCCTGGCTAAGTAGTTAGTCTTACAGATACATCATATGGTTATTTTATACTCCAGAATAAATCAGAACCTTCATTGGTGGCAGAGGTTAAGGGAAAACTTGAAAGTGATCATATATTATTGCAATCAGAAGGTGGTTTTCAATAATAGAAGGAGGAGGTTTTCTCCTAAGGGGGAGATTGTTGCGTAGGTGTTCCTAAGGGGGATGATTTGTTGAATTAGTCATGAAAGCCAAGTATCCTCATCTCTTTCCTTTTGATCGTTAATATAACACCTCATATCCGAAAACAGACCTATTTGTAGATTTCCTAATGTTGCAAGTGCAACCCACTATTTCCAACCACGAACTATAAGGTGATCACATCCTGTGCTGGTGGTCTGTTGTTCACATCTTAAACCCTCTCTAGACTAAGCCCAAACCCTCTAAGTGTTTAACCATGGACCATAATTCAGGTCCCAGACCGTGGTCCGCGTGCGTGGATCAGACCCTTTGAATTCCCTCTCCAGTCATGATTGACGGTTTAACACCATGCACCATCACTCCATCAATGATCTGTTGTTCCCGTCCTTCTGTGATCCTTACAGTAGTTAAGTCAAGGGTATTTTGGTCTTTTCCTTATGTGTTAGACCCCTAAACTACATCGTTAACCCCTAAACGACATTATTTTAGTTATTTTTAACCTAGAAACTTAACTTCAACTTACCTTAGTCAAATCATTCACCAAAAAATAGAAAACTTAGTGCGTAAAGATGAGAAAGAGGTGGCTTTTTCCCAAAAGCGCAGCGAGTCTTCATCCGTTCCATAGCAAATCAAAAGATTTCTCCATGGAATTCTTTACCAAGTATGTGGTATTTCACTAGTGAGTTCCTTTCACTTATAAGGTCCCTATATGTCAGTCAGAATATTTATTCCCTTACTATCTGCTATATCTAGGGTTTCTTGAATGTTAGAAATTGTTGGGTTTTCGTTGTTAGAATTATCCAAATCATAATATCATGTTATAGTATTGTTTTTGCCCAGATTCATACAGAAACTTTGAATCCTAGCTACGAAGTTGTTTTGGTTCAAGAATTAAAAAATGTAGGTCAATAAATTTAGATATGTATTAACATGCCTCAATTTTCGAATCCATTTTTATCAGTATAATAATATTGTTTCTTAGTTTCCAAGATAGTACTTTGACCTATCCAGAATCACATAACTTCAGTGATAATTTTTTTAATTAATTAATCAATCAAGGGAAACTTAATACAAAGTTTACTAGGTTAAGTCAACCCCAAGTCCTACAACTACGTGCCCCAAACGTTGTAAGTCCCCTCTGTGGGCATTATTTGAGTGAACATGCCAGCATGCCTCTACACCTCTAGAAGGATATATTTTGTCCTCTCAATTGTGGGTATATACTGGACTGCATATTTATCTCATGTGATTTTATTTTTGTTATTAGTAGCTCTCACAGCTTAGTTAGATCCTTTTGTATTGACCATGTTATCACTACAGTTCTTTTTTCGGCCTTTGTAAGTTATAACTTGGTCAATGCATTCAATTTAGTCATGTAATGTATTTTCAGTATCCTGATTATGTTCAACTCATATTATTTCATTATTACATGTTCAATTATGTTATTGTTCAACTTTACTCTATCATGCATGCTCAATACCATTCAAGTATTGGTGCATACTTTGATCTACATATTCTCTCTATTTCTATTCATTTCCTAAAATGTGAGATCACGCATAGATTGGTTCCCAATCTTCACTTTAGCAGAATCAGTGGTGAGTCCTCATTCTTCGAAGACTAGTGACATGATTATCTTTCTTGCTTTTAGATTTTTGTTTCAATTTTGCAAGACTTAGCTAGGGAATGTCCGAACATTTCTAGTTAGTAGAGGCTTTATTTCAGACCTAGTTAGATTCAACTTTAGTCGTAGTATTTGACTTCTCAATTGTATTTAAACTCTTAGTTTTCATGTATTCATATATTATATGGGAATTCCCCATCATATTCAGTTTACACAATGATTTAACTCCTGCACAGTGTTTCTTCACTTTAGTTTATTTAAGTAGGCTTATGATATTCCAACAGTGTTAGCTTGAGGTTATTGCGTTCCTAGGTCTCGTGTCTGCATCCATGGGGTAGTCTTGGGGCACTACAAATTTGGTATCAAAGGGGGAGGCTACAAGGTTTTTTACGGAAAAGAGCTTCCTTTCCTTGCTACTCTTATCATGTGTAAGGTCGGATCCAAATTCTCTTTGTAATCCTTCGTTTTGCATTTCAGATCATGCCTCCTTGTAGAGATTACGCAAGGAATGTGAATGACAGGAACACAAATGTATTTCCTCAAGACCCTGATCAAAATGTTTCAAATGTTTAATGGGATTGCTATCTAGTTGTTGGATCAGTGTGTGACCAATAAGAACAATCAGCAGGTTCCAACTCTGACAAATGCTAATAGTGGGTCAACTACAACTAGAGTTTGGGATTTCTTTAAGATGAATCAATCTGAGTTCATAGGATCGCATAATGGTGATGATCTTCAAAACATCATTGATAGTGTTAAAAATATCTTTAAAGTAATTCAAGTAAGTCGGAATGATCGGGTTGAGTTGGCATCTTACCATCTAAAAGATGTAGCTGAAATCTAGTATTCCTAGTAGACAAAGAGCATGGGTGCAGATGTAGCTTCTATCACTTTGGAATGCTTTAGGGAGACCATTCTGGACAAGTTCTTCCCAAGAGATATAAGGGAGGCAAAGGCTCAGGAGTTTATGAATTTGAGGCAGGGCTCTATGATAATAAAAGATTATGGACACAAGTTCACTTAAATTTCAAGGTATGCTCCTCACATGGTTGATGATTCCAAAGCTCAAATGAAAAAGTTAATGTATGGTGTATCCAATCTTGTGAAAACAGAGTGTACGGTTGCTGAAAGATATGAACATATCTAGGATCATCAATAATAATCTGAAGGAGCAGCTAAGGAGAGTAAGAAGGCTAGGACAGGAAACTATAAGTATTCTAAACAGAAATCGGGTGGTGGAAATTGCTCATAGTTATAGCATATGTCTTAAACTCGAACACCTTCAGTGGATAGTGTTCAATCCTCCAAGTTTTGAAATGATAAAAAAGGTATCACTTCAATATCTATGACTCAAGGTGTTATTTTAGGCACCTTAAACTACCCAACATGACAAAGTTTTGTAAGAACAATCTACGCAAGTGTCTTGTATGAAAGGATGAATGCTCTATGCGTGGTCAGTCTAGTAACATGTTGAAAGATTATACTTCTAAATAGATTAAGGAGGTAACAATTCTAGATTTTAGTCCACAACATAATCAGCACCAACAGGTGGCCCGACTCAGAAGGGTAATTCATCTGGTACAAGTGGTGGTCAACGCCAAAACAGGTTGCATGCTCTCCAATATCGCCAAGATCAGTAAGATTCTCCTGATGTAGTCATTGGTATATTACGAGTCTTTGACATAGATATTTATGCATTGTTACATAAAGGAGCTACTCTTTCTTAGAAACTCCTTACACAGCAGTAAAATTCAGTATTAGTCCAGAAACTCTATGAGACCACTTCTCAGTCTCTAATCCAATTAGTGAAACAATCACAGCTACATGAGTATACAGATATTATCATGTCACAATGTCCCAAAAATTAACCTTAATAGATCTTATAGAACTAGAACTAATGAACTATAATATCATTCGAGGCATAGGTTAGTTACATTCATGTTATTCCCTATTCAATTATAGAACTAGGATTGTTTATTTTTGTTTCTCGACGAACCAATATGAGAATTGAGGGATAGTACATTACTGAATATGGGTCTATTATTTCTTACCTTAAGGCCATGAAGATGATCTCTAAGGGTTATCTCTATCATCTAGTTCGGGTTAAGGATTCACACACCAAAACCCCAACTCTTGAGTCAGTTCTAGTAGTCAACGAGTTCCCAAAAGTGTTTACACAAGATTTTCCAAGAGTTTCAGATACTCAGTCTGGTGATAATGAATTTCTAATTATTTCCTACAGCCTACTAATGCTCATGTAGCTTTTATAGACATAACAAACCCAATGTTCAAGAAGTATTTGAATTTTTTCTGTATTTTTGTTCTTGATGATATCCTTATTTACTCTAGTAATGAGGAAGAACATGTGAATCATTCTAGGGTCAATATGCAAACTCTGAATTATCACCAGTTATTCACAATTTTTAGCAACTATGAGTTTTGGTTGCAATCTGCCGCTTTCCTTATGCATATTGTGTCTAGTGAAGTGATCTGTGTGGATTCTCAAATGATAGAATTTGTGAAACAATGTCCCAAACCTAACTCTACTATAGATATGATAAGTTGCTTGACATCGGTTGGCTATTATAGAAGGTTCGTGGAAGGATTTTCATCGTTAGCAGTTGACTCAGAAAAAAGTTGAATTTTAGTGGTCAGATGATTGTGAGAAATCTTTGTAGAAATGAAAACTAGGTTGACTATGGCTTGTGTTTTGACACGACTATAGGGTTCACACGGTTATGTGATCTATTTTAATGCATATAGAGTCAACCTAGGTTGTGTGCTAATATAACGAGGTAAGGTTATAGCTTATGATTCTAGACATCTTAAGGTAAATGACAAAAACTATCCAGCTCATGACCTCGTGATTGCAGCAAGGGTGCTTTCACATAAAATTGTGAGACTTTACTTGTATAGTGTTCATACAGATTTGTTCAAGTATTATAAAAGCCTTTCGTATGTGTTCACCAGGAAAGAGTTGAAACATTACGAGAGAAGATGGCTTAAGTTCCACAGAGACTATGATATAAGTATGCATTCCCTTCCTGGTAAGGCAAAAGTAGTAGCAGATCCTCTTGGTGGAGTATCAATAGGTACTGTGCCACATTTAGAGGAAAAATTAAGGAACTAGCGAAATATGTTTAGAGACTTTCTATAGTAGTTCGTCTTATGAGAACATCACATTTTTGTGTAATAGTTCATAATGGGTCATAATTTTCATTGGTAGAGGAGGTTAAGGAAAATCAAAATAGTAATCTGATATTATTTTAACGTACAATCCATCAGTAGAGAGTTGTGATTTTCTATCAATAGGGAGATGGTGTTCTTTGTTATTAGGGTTGGTTGTGTGTTCCTGAAGTGGGTGATTTGAGATAGCAGATTCTTGCATAAGCCCATAACTTGAGATATTCTACTATACATGGCGCCACTATAACGTAACGTTTTTTGGTTTTCACGACTACAGAGTCGACGAAGGACTACACCAAGCTCTATGTTATGAGATAGTTAGATTTCAGGAGGTTCATTTGTCTATCATCTAAAATAGAGGTCCTCTACTTACCTCTCATTGGTGGAAGTCGTTTTAGAAAGGTCTTGGTACTCAGGTTAGTCTTACCAGAACATTTCATCCGCAGACGGTTGGTAGGCAAAGCATACCATTCAAATCTAAGAGAACATTTTAAGAGATTTTTGATTGATTTAAAGGATTGTTGGGATGATCAATATTCTCTTATATAGTTCATTTACAATAATAATTACCATTCTAGAATTTAGATGGACCCTTATAAGGCATTGTATGGGCATAGATTTATGTTTCCAATTTTTTAATTTGAAGTTTTTGAATAAACCTTAATAGGGAATAATATAATTCATTATACTATGGAGAAAGTGCAACTCATAAGAGATAAATTTAACACAACCCAGAGTCTCCAGAAATCTAATGCTAATGTGAGGATAAGGGAACTAGAGTTCCAAGTTGATGCTTGGGTTTCATGAAAGTGTCACCTATGACAGGGTGATTAGATTTGACAATAAAGGAATGCCTAGTCCTAGATATGTAGTCCCTTACATTATATTGCAAAGGGTTGGAAAATGGCTGAGTTAGAATTGTCAACAAATCTAGAAGCAGTTCATCCGGTTTTTCACATTTTGGTTGTTGAAGAAGTGTGTAGGTGACCCAACATCTGTTATGACTTTATAAAGTGTAGAGGTGAACGGTAGTCTCACTTTTGAAGAGGTACTAGTTAAGACAAGGTCTTTTGGTGTTTTCCTTATGCATTGGACCCCTAAACTATGTCGTTTAACCTTTAAACTACATAGCTTTTGTTAGTTTTATCCTAGAAACATAACTAAAACTTACCTAAGTTTGATCATTCACTAAAAAATAGAAAATTAGAGCAGAAAGAGGCGACCAAACCCTTCCAAAGAAGGCAGAATGACCTAGTAGACCCTCGTACTTGTATCAATTTGCATTTTGAACCCTTCTACTTGCCCTCTTTGTCATCTGGACCCCTAAACTATATAAAAGACATTACTTCAAACCCCTTTCTCATCATTTGTGTGTTCCTGTATTACACTGAATTTACACATGAAATTCCACGTAATTTTTTATGACACATCAGAATTATTATTATTTTTAATGACACATCAGAAATTAAATTTTTAAAATAAATAATATTTTTTGAAAATGTGCAAATTTGTTTCTCTCTCTATACTCATTTTCAATATTCCCGCTTTATCTTTTTCAACCCTAACCTATACCCTTCACCCAAAAATATAAAAATCACCACCTTCCCCCTATCCATTATCCTTTCTTCTCTTTTCTTATGGACAAAACACATATTTTTTTGTATATCAAATAAGCCGAATACACTAATCGCAACTCTCCCGACGCTTGAGGGTCGATTACGCCGATTTTGTTCCTGCATTAGTTGTGAATGAGATGTGCTCTGTTTTGTGGAATCGGTGTTTGAATTACATGGTGGTTACTGGTGCATTCAGAGGTCATACAAAGGAAGGGGTGGGCGGGTGGGTGGGGGATATTGGGTTTAAAATAAGTGCGAAGAGGTGGAACTAGGCTGAAGAGGAATAAGGAGAGAGAAGTGGTTGGGCGGCGATGGGTTGAGTGGGTTGAAGAAGGAGTTCTTGATTTTTTTAAAAAAAAGTGGTGTGTGGAAGATGATAGATTCTTTTCTTTTTTAATTTTTTTATTATCTAATTTTAATAATTTAAAATTTTAAATTTAAAGTTTAAAAAATGATGCCCAGTTGCCTTAAATAGGTGCGGTCAAACTCTGTCGCTTAGTCAGTTACTTTAATGTCAAATGAGCATGGTCAATGGTTAGAGGGGTCTAATATATTGTGTTTTATTTAGTTTAGGGGTCCAGATGACAAAGAAGATAGTAGAAGGGTTCAAAATACAAACTGATACAAGTATAAGGGTCCACCAAACCATTCCGACTCCTAAGAAAGCTTCGAGTCATCAGCAGTTCACTCTCGTCAAATTCAGTTGGTAGTTCTTCATTTCCCTTTATAACACCCTCAATTTGTAAAGATATTGCATCACGAAAATTAAGGTTCTCCGATGATTGTTCATTGATGTTAACCAAGTCTAATCCCATTTCTGAGAAGACAATTTCAAATTTAATTTTCATACCATAGAACTGCAATAGCAGATCCACCAAGTTTGGGTCAACAAGTCGGTCTTCAGTCAAGTTTTTTTATGTTCTCGTATTTCAATTTTCTTCACCATCATCTGATTCGTTTAAAATCCGCACTCTGATATCAACTATAATTGGGATGATTTTTGAACACAAATAGTTTGTTTATTTTACCCAATTTAGGCAGCCAACAACCTTGTCAACTTCAGCATTCCAACACTTGGACAAATTTATTGTTTTTTTGATATCTTAATGACAATAATTTATCATGGTTCATTATTTATATTTGATTTATTGTTCATCTAAATCTACTAAATCACATCACAGATTTCCATAATAAAGTTTTATACTATTTGATACCAACTAGTTTTAGGGAAAGCATTTGTTATCTTCCTTTATAGACTCAGAAAAGAGAAAAGAAATAATTAAGGGCATGAGAAACGACAATAGAGTAGAGGAACACATATGTCAATCAAAAAATGCCGAATGATATAATTATAGAGAATATCTCCCCTTTGCCCTTGATATTTGTACTTCACTGTGAAGTTCAATCCAAGAATTCTAAAAGAAGAATATCTCATCCATAATTTTAAAAAACATTGTTCCTACACCAAAAATAACTTTTACACAACTTGTCTATTTAGTACACGCTCGCAGATAAATCACATAATTCTAAAAAAATTTCTTTATCCCTATCATTCAATATTGGACGATGATATTTTTTGGCGTAGAAATTTTTGGACTCATGTAGCAGTCTGATTCTCTTTGAATTTGAATGAATGATGTGTTACTCTATTTTAAATCCTTTAAGTTAATAGTGTCAATTGATTCCATATCTAAATGTCCCTAGAAATGAGTTAGCAAAAACAGGCCTAGTGGTTGGCTGCCCTAATATAGATTAATACAAATTGGTAACCATAAATAAGCTGGATAAAAGTTTCTACTGATTCTAAAAATTTATCTTACTTTCAATAGAGCGATATGGCTTATGGCGTGAAATCCAACTGACAACCAACAGTTTCATATCCTTACCTTACGGTAGTCCACCAGTTTATTGGCATGATTATCTATATTTTTAGAAAGTGATGGTAGTTTAGCTCTTGATACAAAGAAAGAAAAGGGTATGCTCATTAACCCTCCCGAGTATATTTATCATTATGTTCCCATCTATGGCAACATTTTGAATGGTAGTGATTACTGTGGTAGAGATATACAGATAGGGAGGGGGCAAGGTTTACTCTACATTGTATGCAATTTCAGAAAGTACATAGTCATTGGAACTTCTGATAAAGCAAGTAGTTTTTAAGGGTTTCTCATACATTGGACAACTTTTTTTTAAGTCCAAATGGCTATATTATAAGCTTTCTAGATTGTATCGACAAAAACAAGTGTATTTTCTGGTACGACGACCTTCAAAATAATATCATGATCAATACGAGTATGATAAAAATATCAATGTGTAAAATAATGTTGCACTTATGGATCTTAATTATACCATGTGTTACTTCAACCTAACATTAGCTTGCGTTCCACATACTGCCTTCAATGACGAAAAGTTTGACGACATCAGAAGATTTATCATCAAAGGTACCAACTAGTTGAATTTAAGGCTCTAATCTTTAATTTCATGTGAGAGAAGGAGATACATGAGAAAAGTATGTTGACCATAGTTCAGAGAGTGAAAATTATAGAAGATGTGGCGGATACACTTTATTATCTTGACCATACTTCTAATTTAATTATTAAATCAAGGAACGAGTTTCACTAAACAAAAATTGCCCAATTGAGCTCTGAGATTTTTATCAAGACGAACCTCTTGTGGTTTTATATCAAAGTGAATCATGAATGTTTGACACTCATGGTTAAGATTATGAAGTTCATATGCCACATCTATTATTTTATTCATTCTCTATAGTATGGTAAATCTAATCTTCTCATGTGTCCCCTTATGTGGCATAAACGGGAAGACTAAAACCTTAAACTTCAAAAAACTGGTACTTCGATAATAAATCTTCTGATGTTTTCAAACTTTTCAGCAATATACACCTGCTGAGCAGTCGTTATATAATTGTGGGTGGAAGTAATAAATGGGTTGATAAAATGGGTCCAAAACTGCAACAGATATGTCCACATTAATATTGGTATCATAATCGTATCGATCATGAAACAGTTTTGGGGGACTTTTTATCAAAAAAGATACATGCATGCAGTCCATCTAGACTTTAAAGCCCATAATATGTCTATCCAGATCTAAGTTTGGAAAATCCTCTAAGAGTACCTTGATCTGTCAGAAGTACTAATAAATATGTACTTCAATAAAATTCATTCAAGGGTAAGTAAACCTTGTGCACTCCCTAGTCATATATCGCTACCACTCATATCCCTACCTATTAAGAGTTTTCCGTAGCTGAGAATAGAAGTCAATAAACATAGGAGGATCAATGAGTATACCCTCTTCTTTCTTTGTATCAAGAGCTAGAACACTACTGTCAATACTTAAAAAATACAGAGAACAATGACAAATAAAAAGTTGACTACCATAAGGTAAGGATATAAAACTATTGGTTCTCAATTGGATCTCAAGCCACAAAGTATAAAGCTCAGATGAAAATAAATGAAATTTGTAGAAAAAGTTGGATATTTAGATCAGGTTTTGTATGGGACAATTTTTTATTGATTTGCATTTGGGTATTCAACCACTAGGCCTGTTTTTTCAAACTAATATCTAGTAGGATTCAAATATGGAATCAACTAACGTCTCTAGTTAAGGAAATGAAAACACATTAACACCTCACTATCTCATACTCAAAGAGAATCAAACCATTCAATGAGCCTAGAGTCTCTACGCCAAAACATAACGTCGTACCATATTAAGTTATAGCGTTAAATGATATTTTTGGGGGTTTTCTGATTAATCTACAATTATTTAATAAATAAATGAGTTGTCTAATTGTGACTTTTTTTCATTGGAACAATGTTTTGGAATCTACCATTAAAATTTAGGGATAGAAGTTTACAACCCCTTACTCCACAAAACTAAGAGTGGAAAATCTCTTCATAGGGTACTATAGTTGTACAACGATAGAACCATAGGGATGGTGAGATTTTATAAGAGACCGAATTTAGATAGGCTAAAGATCCTTACATAAATTATGAACCCTAAACCTCTTTGCGAATTCACATCCGAACCTTGATGGAAAATCATAGATTTCCGATAGGAAAGAAAAAGTCCAATTACAAAAAAATCATATACACGTTTAACAACAAACTTCAGGGTTAAGGAGGAGATGATCTCCATCACTATATCATGAGGAATTTTTACACTTGTTTATAGTCCATTATGTTCCTTTGGTCTCTTGTCGTTTCTCAATCCCTTATTTCTTTCTATTCTTTTTTTCAAGCCTATTAAGATACACAACAAATATTTTTCCTTAAAAAAATTGGTGTTGAATAGTAAAAAAACCTTATTAGGGAAATATCGCAAGTGATTCGTAGATTTTTGTGCTGAAGAATAGAATAGAAACAAAAGAAGGGCATAAGAAAAGGCAAAAAAGCAGAGGAACACAATGGTCTCTTGACGAGTTTAATAATACCGCATGATATTGTGCTTAAGATCATCTCCTTCATGCCCTTGATGTTTTTGTTCAATGTGAACTTCTATCAAAGAATTTTGATGGTAGGATATTTCATTGTGAATTTTATAAAAAATTTTGCCAACACCAATAATTTACGACTATGCAACTCATCTATTTAGTAGATGATGGGATTTTAATCAAATAACTCCCAGAATTCCCTTTTAACCCTATCCCTCAATCTGTGACGACGTTATGTTTTGGCATAGATATTATGAGCTCATGTACTGTATTTTCAATGCCTTAACTAGAGAGTGTCAATTGATTCCATATTTGAAAGCTCCGAGAAACTAGTTAGAAAAACAGGCTTAGTTGTTTATCACCATAATGCAGATCAAGACAAATTGGTAACCATAAGTGACCTGATTGAAAATTCAAACTTGTTCTACAATTTTCCTTTACTTTCATGTGAGTGAAGTGGATTTCGACGTTAAATAAAACTTATGACAACTGGTTTCATATCCTTACCTTACGGTAGTCCACCCGTTTATTGGCATTATTCTCTGCATTTTTTCAACAGTGACGGTAGTTTATAGCTCTTGATACAAAGAATGAAGAGTGTATACTCATTGATTCTCCCAATTTTGTTTATCATTATGATCTCAACTATGGAAAATTTTTGAATGGTAGAGATATGAGTGGTAGCAATTTATTGTCTAGGTAGGGTGCAAATTTTACTTACCTTGTATGTATTTTAAGAAAGTACATAGTTATTGACAGTTATGACAGAGAAAGGAATTGTTGGAGGGCTTAACAAATCTTGGACAACTTTATTTTAGGTCGGGATGGCCATATTATTGGCTTTTTCAGTCTAGATTGAGAGCAAGCAAACGTCTTTTTGCACGACCTTCCCTAACACTTTATCATGATCTATACGATTATGATACCAACATCAACGTGTACAAAAATGCTGCAGTTTTGGACACAATTTATATTTCCATGTATTTCTTCTACCCAACTTGTTGATGTTGAAGGCTGTAGTCTTTAAGTTTATGAAACAAAAGGAGATACATCAGAAGAGTATCTTGATCATACATTAGAGAATGAATATAACACATAGATAAGACCTATGCACTCTATCATCTTAACCATGAGTGTCGCACACCGATGATTCACTATGATATAAATAAACAAAGTATTCTTTTTAATAAAGATCTCAGAACTCATTTAGGTGATTTTGGTTTAGTGAAACTCCTTCATGAATTCAGTAATGAAACAAAAGTATTTTAAAGATTATGAAGTATAGATCATGATAATATTTTGAAGAACGTCGTACGGGAAAATACATTTGCTTGCTGTCGACCAGACTAGAAAGCCTATAATATGGCCATCCGGATCTAAAGCAAAGTAGTCAAAAGTATAAGAAACCCTGAAATTGTTGGTTTCTATATCATAAGTTCCAAAGACTATGTACTTACTAAAAATGCATTTATGGTAAGTAAACCATGCACTCTCCTTATCCAGAAATCGCTACTACTCATATCCCTACAACTCAAAACTTTTATGTTGCTAATAATATAATGATTAGTAAACTTGGGAGGGTCAATTAGTATACCCTTAAACCCTCTTGTTCCTTTTTATGAAAGAGGTAAAAAACTACCGCCACTTATAACAAAATAGAGTAAATCATTCCAATAAACAGGTGGAAAGGCGTAAGGTAAGGATATGAAACAATTAGTTCTACGTTGGATTTCAAGCCACAAGTCAAATCGTTGTATTGAAAGGTAGTGAAATTGTAGAACAAGTTTAATTTTCAATAAAGTTACTTATATTTATCAATTTGTATTGCTATGCATTAGGGTAATCAATAGTAGGCCTGTTTTTTCTAAATTCATTATGTGAACTATTAGGATAATTAAAAAATTGGTCCTCTCCAGCAAAGGGATTGAAAAGACACTCACATCTAATTCTTACAGATTCAAAGAAAATCAGACCATTACATGAGCACAAAATCTCCATGCCAAAACATAACATAATCACAGATAAAGTGATACAGTTAAGGGGGAGTTTTGAGAATTGTGTTGTTTATCTCCCCCCTGTACTAAAATGATAAGTTGTGTAGAAGTGTCTTTTCGGCATAGGAACTATGTGTTGGAAAATTAAGAATGAAATATCCTACCTTTAAAATTCTTGGATAGAAGTTTACAGTGAAAAACAAACAAGAAAGGTCAGCGGTAAATGATATTCATAAATATATTATCCAACAATTTTAAGCTCGATGAAATATTTATACAAGACATTGGAACAAATGGATTAGGAAGAAATTAAAACAATATAAATTAAACTAAATAACAATCTTTACTATTATGAATAAGGATCAAGCAAGAAAATCAATCCAGTCAATCAAAATTAATAAATATATATATGACAATATTTGCCTATCACACCCTGAGGGTACCCCTGGATGTAAACATGTGACATAGGATAACGAGTGGCCCCAAGTTAACCCTAAGCTGGCAAATCATATGCATAATAAGATATTATTGAATAAATATAATATGGAGAAGCTTAAAGAGTTATAACTAAAAGTGGAGAATACTCAATAATGATGTGAATATATAAAAGACTATTATCTCAATAAAAACTGGATGATTAAACTCAAAACTAATACCAAATCTACTATTTTTTCTAAAAAGCTTGTAACCGAATTATGTTGTTGGGACATGCCCAAATCTAACTCTAACAAAATTGAAAAATGAAAAAAAATACTTAAGCGCAAAGTAAGTCAATTGTCCTCGATGTATGATTACTCATCACAGAAGCTGTTGAACTGGAGATCGGTATCTAATCTATGTGTGATATGGATGCTAAGTACACGAAACTACATCATGAAGGATGTAACGCATAGGAAGTATCAATACTACGAATGTACTGTGCATGCATGATACAATGTATAGATGAATAAAATAAGTTATTCTAGAAATAATACTGAGCAACAATATAGTCAGAACTGAAATATACTGAAGGCTAAGCTAAACACTATAACCAAGTTATAACATATTGAGGTTGAAAAATGAAATGTACTGATAACATGGTCAATAATATAGTATCTAAATGAACTGTGAGACCTACTAATAACTGACATAAAACCACGTGAGCTAAACTTGGAGTGAGATATACACGACCCATAGAGAGGACCCTATACACCCTGCCATAGGTATAGATGCATGTTAGCGTGATCAGTAAAATGATGCCTACTAAGTGATGTTACAACCTACAAGGCAGGTAGTTCTGGGACAGGGGGTGATTAAATCTAGTCCACTCAGTAGTAATCTTCACCCTATTAATTATGTAATTACCAAATTATGACTGAAATTCTGTTATACTGGATAGTTCAATGTACTGAATTGCAAATTGAGAATACAACATCAATATACGGATAATAATGCATTCGAAAACAAAAGCATGTTAATATACATATAAACATCCTTAGCATGTGTAATTCATAACTAAAAGAGCTACATATTTATGGTTCTGAGTTTATGCATGAATCTGGGCAAAAAGAATACTAGAACTAGATAATATGACGTGGATCATTCCAACAACTGAAACCCAACAATTTATAACATTATTGGAATCCTAGGTCTACAAGACATTAAAGGAATCCATATTCTAATTGAAATCTAAAGCCTAATATATGAAAGGAACCTACTACTGATATCCCCCATAACATGTGAAGAATTGCAAGAAGTAATTGATTTCGTTCTAGAACTGATGAAGAATTGTTGAATTCTTCTAAAGGTTTTAGTCACCCCTTTATCCTCATTACACACTAGTTTTCTATGTTTTCGTAAATGATATATCTTGGGTAGGTTGTAGATATGTTTCTAAACTAAAACTAACTAAAACTATGTTTTTTATATGTTATACGATGTAGTACAAGGGTTCACAGTATATGGAAATAGTTGTTAAATGATGTAGTTCAAGGGTCTGATGTATACCAAAAATATCAAAAGACCCCTTTGTTAACTATTGTCGGGATGACCAACGGACCGTCGATAGAATCATGGTACGTGATGGTCAACCATCAGTTGCGATTGAAGATTGAATTCTGAGGGTCCGATCCACGGTATGTGACTTGACAAACTATCCATAGTATTGACCGTGGGTAAAAAATTAGGGAGATTTTTCGGGAGTCTGGGGAGCGTTGCTAATGAGAACCACGAACCACCAGCACGGGTTGTGGTTCACCCTACGGTTCGTGGATGAAACCGTGGGTTTAACCTACAACTTCTTAAAATATTTAATCAGGTCTAATTTCGCATAAAGTGTGTTACATTATCTCACTTGCAAATGTTCATCCTCGAATGAAGACAGAAGAAATTGAAGTAATGAGTTGAAAACCCTACCACTAAACATTGGAAACATATTTCTAACAAAATTAAGTACCAAGAACATGAAATTACACTGATAATGCAAGTACAAACTGAAGAAACGTGAAATTAAGACTAAATTTACTGACAGAAAAGTTGGAGAGGAACTATTACATCAAGCTTGAATGGAATCAGAAGGAATGTAGTGAGGAAACTTGGCCTTCATGTCTTCTGATGCTTCTCAAGTACTCCCTCTATGGATTGACTCCTCCACAAACCTTAACTGAAGTGACTTCTTTAATTCTCAACCTTTTAACCTAAGGATGAAGAATATCAACTAGTACCTCTTCAAAGGTGAGACTATCCTTCACCGCTACACTTTTTAAAGCCAGAATAGACGCTGGGTCACCCACACACTTCTCTAACAATGAAAGGTTTTGAGAGTGTTTCTAGACTAACACTAATTTGATTGCTATATCAGAATTTACTAAATAAAGAGTACCTCATAGATATAACAATGCGTAAGCATCTACATCAAAGACTCCTGATATACCAGTTACAAGATAAGGAGAATCTTTCCTATCCTGGTTAGCCTGGAGAGAATAAAACGTATTTTTGCGCTACCGCCACCTATAGTAGATGAATTACCGTACTAGAGTAAGTCAACCTGTTTGTGTTGATTAAGTTGTGAACTGCGCTTTACGATTTTTACCTCCTTGACCCTATTTAGAAGACAATCTGTCAACCTGTGACCAGAATGACCACACCCAAAGCATCATTCCTTTCCTACAAGACACTCGCCCGTATGGTTATTACCATACTTTAGACAAGTCGGTTATGTTGTGGTGCCTTAAATACTACCTTGAGTATTAGATACTGATGTCTTGCCTTTCGGATCATTTCTGAACTTGGAGGATCGGACACTAGATGATGAAGGTGTTTGATTTGGAGACTTCGGCTAATACTGCAAGCAATTTCCACCACCCGATTTATGTTGAGAATACTTATAGTTCCCAGTCCTGGCTTTCTTACTCTTCTTAGCCTGCACCCTAATCTTATCACCCTCAACATTCTAAGCATGAGTCATCATCCTAGAGATTTTCATATCTACCAAAAAAATAGAATTCATACAATCTATTTTCACATGATCTTATACCTAATACATTTACTTGTTAATTTTAGAATTTGAATTAGCAACCATCTGAGGAGAATACAACAAAAGTTGGGTGAAATTAAGTCCATACTCTTTGACTGTCATACATCCCTGCCTCAAATTCATAAAGTCATAAGCTTTTTCCTTTGTTAACTACCTTGGAAAGAACCTATCAAGAAAGTTCTTACTAAAGCACCCCTAAGTGATAGGAGCTTCATCATTATACCTATTCTCTTTACATTAAGTATACCAGGTATGAGATATCTCATTAAGCTTGTAACATGACATCTCTACCCTCTCATTCCCACTTATATGTATTACTCCAAAGATATTCTTATTATTATCAATGAAGTTTTGGAGATCCTCACTAATCACTGATCATAGGAACTTAGTCGAATTCATCGTAACAAAATACAAAATTCTAGTTGTAGGTTGCCCAACATTAGCATTTTATCGGAAGAAGAACCTGCTGATTGTTCAGGTTGATCACTCCGAGAGCCAACAACTGGATAGCATTCCGAAATTCAACATTTGAAACTTCTTGATTAGGGACTTGAGGGAATGTGTTTGCATTACTATCATTCACATTCCTTGTGTAAGCTCTTGCAGGAGGATTGATCTCAAACGCATAATGAACGATTAGAATAAGAAGTTGGATCATACCTCCCGCTTGATAAGACTAACAAGAAGATGAGGTTTTTTTCCTATATAACCTTGTAGCCTCTCTCTTATTAGATCCAGTGCACTTTTCACCCATGAAAAGGACTCTACTTAGTGTGGTTTTACCAAACGCTTTGATATTATATTTGTCACTCCCCGAATTTACTCCTTGGATGCGTACAAAGGCTAGGATCACAATGACCCCAAGTTAAAACTGTTGGCATATCATCAGCCTTCAAAAATAAATTTATTTAAAGAAACACTGTCTTGAGGCTAAATCATCATATAAACTCAAATGATGGGGAATACCCATATACTATCTGAATGCATGAGAACTAATAGTTTGAACAAATCATTAAGTCAAAAACTAAGACTAAATTTTAATCTATTTATGTCTAAAATAAAGACCTACTAACTAAAAACAATGGGACATGCTCCATCTAAATCTAGACAAACTGAAGCAAAATCTAAAAGCAAGAAATATAATCATATCACTAGTCTTCAATGAATGAAGACTCACTAATGATTCTACCTAAGTGATGATTGGGAACCGATCAATAAGTTATCTGACTGCTGAGGACATAAACTTAAATTAAAAGTAGATGTAGCGCAGAGTATTCTCTAGTACTTGAAAGGTATTATTGAGGATGCAGGATAGAGTAAAGCTGGACAATAAAATAACTGAAAAAGTATTAAAGTAATAATATGAGCTGAACATAATCAGGATACTGAAAATTATGTACATGACATAACTAAATGCAATGACCATGTTATAACATACAAAGGCTGAAAACTTAACTATACCGATAACATTATTAGTGCAACAGGAAGCAACTGAACTGTGAGAGCTACTAATACCCAACATAAAACCATTTAAGATAAATGTGGAGCCCTGTGTATACAGACCATCAAGAGGAAAAAATATACTCTGTTAGAGGTATAGAGGCATGCTGGCGCGATCACTAATATAATTTCTATGGAGGGGACTTACAACCTATGGGGCAAGCAGTTTTCGGACTTAGGGGTGACTGACCCTAGTCCACTCGATATTAGCCTTATCTCAATTGATTATTAATTAAAAATTATGACTGATTTTCTGTGAAACTAGATAGCTCAAAGTACTCACTTTTATGCTGAGAATAAATCTTTAATATACTAATAATAATGTATTCGAAAACTGAGGCATGTTAATATATAAAAGTGAATTTACTGAGGTAGCATGTGTATTTAATAAATTTCAAAATCTGTCTCGCTAGGGTTCGGAGTTTATGTATGAATGTTGGCAAAAAAAAATTACAATATTATAATATTATTCGAATCATTCAAACATCTAAAACACGACAATTATAATATGAAAGAAACCCCAAGCGTAGAAGACATTAAGGGATGACGATTTTAACTGAAATATAGCAACCTAATGGGTGAAAGGAACTCACTAGTAAAATTCCACATACCTGGTGATGAACTTGCAGAGAATCGAAAAAATAGAAAAAGAAAGTTGCGAAATCTTTTGATTTTGGTGTAAAACTGATGAAGACTCGTTGTATTTTTTAAAAGGGTTTGTTCACCTCTTTCTCTTATTTACACACTATTTTTTTTGGTGAATGATTAGACTTAGGTAAGTGGTAGTTATGTTTCTAGGCTAAAACTAATATAAACTAAGTTGTTTAAGGGATAAACGACATAGTTAGGGGTCCAACATATAAGGAAAAGATCAAAAGACCCTGACTGAATGATTGTTGGGATCAGGATAGACAGGACCGACGGATCTTGAACTGACTGACCGTCCGTGATGTTCAATCGTCAAGCATGACGGGAGACTAAATTTTGACGGTCTGACCCATGAACATAGAGCACGGTCTGTGACCTAACCTATGGTTCATGGGTTCGGTGGTGGGTCAACACATAGAGGGAATCTATGGGGATGATTTTGGGGAGGGTTGCAGATGTGAACAAAAGACGACAAGAACGGGCCATGGGTCACCCTGTGATCTATGAGTGTCAATCGTGGGTTGTACCTACAACTTCTGGAAATCTGCAATGATGTCTGTTTTTGCGGTGTTATATAAATTGAATCAGAAGGAAAGATATAAGGATACATGACATTCATTAGTGCTTCAGCTACACTTCTACTTCGGGAAAAAACCTCTACCTTCTGTTGTTGAATAGTACCTTCTGACAGAAGTAATATATGATCACTTTCATATATTTTCTTAACCAATGCCACCAATGAAGGTTCCACTCTATTCTGGACTATGTCCTCACCATATGATGTGACTTATTCTTAAATGAGCATGTCGATGAACATCTTTTACTAATTTCATTCCTTTTTCCTCAACATGTGCTACATCACCCTTTAGATCATTTTTGGCCATAATAAAAGAGATAATTTGTAATATAGTCACTGGGATACTACCCTTTCATTCAAAAACTAGCTCATTGGAAATTGAAATCAAAGGGTTCTAGTTCTAAAATCAACTGAGGAATAACATGAATGTAACGAATCCATGCGTAGAACTATATCAAAATGTACCATTTTTAATTCTACAATATATGTTAACGTTACATTTTACGAGAATGTGACATGGAAATTTATGTATCATTATCGACAATTATCTGAAGTACTAGAAATCATAAGTATAAAAATGATATTAAGAATATAGATTCTAACTTAATTAACGGGACCTGATGGGTGAAAGGAACCCACTAATGAAATGCCACCTACAGAGCAATCCTTCAATTTCAGGGGTGAAACTTTGAAGAACACTTCTGCTTCTTCTTGGGAGTTTTGGATGAATTTTCCTCTTCTTTTTTTATATATGTTTTGATTATTTTAGGTAAATGAGGATTATGTGTAAATCTTACTATGTTACTATACATAAAAAAAGTAAAAAAAAAAATAGTTTAGGCATAATATGATGACATTTAACAGCCAAAGCATAGGAGAAAGACGTATATGACCCTAACTTAAAAGCTTTATAAATACACCCACGCAGGGATTTACTGGTCGTATGTGGACCTACCAACCGTAGGTAGGTTCGTCGGAAATGTTTTTCGCGACAAAGCTTCACTAAACTAAGAAAATCTTATTACTCGGAGATCTAATTTTTAAAAAATTGGTGGCATTGGAACGACAATTCAATCAACTATCATTTTGTTGTTCATGGTCTACCTAATTCCTTTTTTATTAAGGGTTATGAAGATTTGAAGTTGACCAAATAATAACTTCCCTCTAACTAGCTTGTGACCCTAACCTGTAGTCCGTAGATCCAACCACAATTTGTACTGGTCTACCGTGGGTTGGATCAAAGACCATAAATATTTTGTCCTTAACGGAGGACCCCGGCTATGGACCGTCTATCTTACTACGGACTGTCGGTGGGTTTTGTGGTTATTTCACTAGGTCGGGAAAGCTGCAAGTTTTTCTATTTTCTCAAATCTGAGGTGTTACATTACAATCATGAATAAGCTAAACTAGAGAAACTAAATATTTTATCTTCGTAATCTTACGAAAATTCCCACTCAATCTTAGCTGAAAATCTTATTCTTTGTTATTAAAAAAAATACATATCTCTCTTATTAAATAATGAATTATACTTATTAACTTAACACTTTTTTTAATTCTGATAATCGCTTTTTGTAGCTGCATTCATGCTATAATTATTATATGTTCCTTTGAGAGTCTAGTACTATTGAACTCATCCATTGTCAATACCTTCATATACTTTTCCTTATGTAAAATAATATTTTTTAATGTTATACCCCATTTAAACTCAAGGTCGACCAATGTACAATATATAAGTGAATTAGGACACTTTTTTTTTCTAGAGATTTGCAAAGTTAACTTTTGATTATTGTTTAACCTTATGGAATTATAGGTAAAAGCTCTAATTATCCTGAAGGGGAAACACGTACTTTGAAATTCGTTAAAATTATGAGTTTGCCGAAACATAGGTTAATTAGTTTTATAAACAGCAAATTTTAAAGGAATATATTATAAATACTTGTAATATGATTCTTTAAAATAAAATCCCTCATATTTTGCAACAAATGAGAAAAGTAATAGAACCAAAATGGACCAAAGAAACTTTTATCCAAGCAGTTGAAAATGTATCCATCTTCAGTAAAAGCTCACTTCAACCTTTTTTGAATGGTTTAAAACTTTCAACAATACATGTTCATTAGAAATTTAATAACCGTATGTTTTTCAATGAAGGGATTTGGTCAATTTTTTCGTAAAAGCCCTAGTGGATAGAAGCAAGATGTGCTAATTTATTTCTTAAAATGATTGTCAATGAAATGAAAATTCCACGAGACCCAACATATGTAATCTATTAAAGAATAAAGTAACTACATTGAAAAACTAGAAATGGCAATGAGAAACTGAGTGTCATATAATATCAAGTAAAAATATCAACACAAACACAAAAATAATGCAGTAATGACTAAAAGTGGAAGAAAGGCGTACTTTTCCAAATTTCGGTGCTACTTTGACATGTCCATATTGCATGAGCTTTTGAGAGGCGAGTAGACAAAGAAGAAGAGAGTATGCCTGCTTTCAAATAGAGCAATGATGATTAAGTGTTGAAATGAGACTTCTTACAAGGTATAAGTCTTCTGCGAAGACTCGAAATATCGCCGAAATTATTCATGTTAA
Organism: Solanum pennellii; assembly: GCF_001406875.1. Classification (NCBI taxonomy): domain Eukaryota; kingdom Viridiplantae; phylum Streptophyta; class Magnoliopsida; order Solanales; family Solanaceae; genus Solanum; species Solanum pennellii. The sequence goes on from NC_028640.1 coordinate 27,805,925, forward strand.
TGAAGAGAGAGTAAGGAAATTAGTAAGACTATTCAACTTTAAATGATAGTGAAAAAATCAAATATAGATCGAAGTAAGCTCCTAAAATGAATATACTATTCAAAAAACAAAAATGTTAAAATGCCTACCGAGATATTCCTCCTAAAATTGGAAACATCAAGCAAAAATCAAAACATCCAAACCATCGTTCATGTCTTTTATACAAAAAATTAACACTCCACATTTTTTATCCAAGATCCTTCCACATTTAACAGTTCCATCACTAATAAATTTTTGTGTGCATAGAGAAAAGATATGAATCTACAGAGCATGATCTTGGGTCTTCTTACAATTGATTTTTTTTAAAAATAAAATCTAAGCAACATAACTAACTAAGTAAGTAAGAACAATACTAGTATCTTTTAGACATATTTTAAAATATTAGTACATGAGCTGAATATTTTTATAATCTTAAGACATCAAATGGATATTTAACTTGGACCGGCAAACTGATTTCAATTGAAGATTTGATAACAAAATAAAACCATATCTCAAGTAAATGACGTGCTAAAATGGAAAGGAATATGACTTCAGGTCTACACAGAACTTGAAGGAGAACCAAGTATATTTTGCAGTCGCATATAATTATAGATATGTAATTAAGTCAATTGCAAGTAGTTATAATTTTAAGATAAAAATAATAGTTTGTTATTGTGACAAAGAAATAGAGAAAGGAAGAAGTTCAATGTCACCTTCTATTCAGTTTTTGCCGCTCCAATTCAAAAATATGTGTTTGTGATTTTTCATTTAAGATATTTCAAGAGTATCTCAAGATTATACGTAGTTTATCTTGATTATAAGAATGATATAGCTCAAACTTCTTATACAAGTGCATTTAGTATGTATTTAAATAGGACCAAGTAATGATATTTGCTTTAGACGGAATGACAAAAGTATATTTTCTAAATTCATAACTTTATTTATATTCTCAATCCTGTTGTCAGTATTATGTTACGTATATATTAATTATGCTTTTGAATAATTAAAAGGTGAGATTCTGATATGTGTCAAAATTCCTTGTAGATTGGATGATATCAATATAAATTGGTGATTTAATAAGTTAGTTAATGAAATTCATGTCTCGATATAGAGATTGATTGATTTGCCTTTTTACGAAACATATAAGTTTTTATCGTGTCAAACCTTGCAAGTGGCTTTATGAATCCAACACATGAAATAAGTTAAGTAGTGCTCTAAAGAAAATTAATCATGAAGTTTAATTTTTCAGTTTATTTATTAATTAGTAATTGTAATTTTAACATGCAAAATTACATAAAGTATTTAATTTCGGAACTTGGAAATATAAATAGAGAAGTCCAATTATGAATCTCTAGTGTAATGATTTAAATTATTATGGTAAGAATAATTTAAGTTAATTATTTGGAATTATTTACATTATAGGAAGACACATAAATGAATTTTAGTAACATTAAAAAAGAAATACTTAGACTGTGTAAGATCGTTGGAAAATCTTGATGCAATGAGAGATGGAGTGAATAAATCTTACTTTGTTTGTTGAGCTGAGGTGATGTGAATTCAATGCGTTATGTTTTGATGATATTCATGAGAAATCAGAGTTCCTCTTGTGGAATCATCCCAACCACAACTTATTGCATTGTTTGATGAAATGAGGACACTCGGCAGCAGATTCATTATCTACAACCACCCTGGTAAACAAACATGAGTTTCAAGATCGTGTTGGGGATTTAGAATACTTTCTAATTTTCTTTTCGATTTTGTCTTTTATTTTTCTTTGTCTTTTCTAATTTTAACATTTATAGGGTTGGGCCTCTAGAAGTCCTAGTAATTATTCATGTCAATGGGGCATTTATGCCATTCAACACCCATATAAAAGAAGAACTCAGAATCATATTTCTATGGGAAAAGGAAGAATAATGTGAAATTTTCTAGATTTCCAAAATCAATAAGTTTTCTATACCTTTTTGGATTGGGAAGAAATCTCTATAAAGAGGGATTCTTCGAACTTAGAAAATAGATGAATTGTGTTTCTATCATATTCATCTACCCAAGTATTGGGAGATTTTGGATATCAACTTGGAATAATTATAAAAGAATTCAAAGTTAATGTCTATATTGTGGATTCGCTTGAAGGTATGTTTAACTTGAGGATTTGCTTAAAGGTATCTGCTCACATTTCAAGACATAATTATTGACGTGGCAGTTTGCTAAAAATATTTAGAATATTACTACCAATCATGGACTGCCAGATGGAGCCACAACTATACATACAAATCAGCAACCAAATCTACTATATTTACTCATAACAACTATAATGATCTTGTTGTGCAAGATAAAACTAACAACTAACAAGAACAACTAGTTAATGTTGAGGAAAAAACAGTTGAGACGTCCTAGAGGAGAGAAAGTTAGAGATAAGCCTTAAGGAACCAAGTTAATACCTTTTGAAGAATCGAATCATGAGTTTACCCTAAAGAATGTGGAATATTTTTTCTCTTACATCTTGTGCGCTACCTGCATCAACAACAGGTGAAATAATATTTGATCGAACTACGCCTTGTATATCTGGAACATTCAATCCAGGGTTGTTTTGCAACAACTGGCTAAAAAGATGTTGCATTTCTACTCTCATTTCATTCATTTTTTCGTTCATTTCTTCCTTTAGAGAACTAATTTCATTAGCATTCTTTTGTTTTAGCCTGTTAATTTCTTCATCTTCTTTTAGAGAACTTGTTGTCAGCGATCTACCATAACACCTAAGTCTATCAGGTTGTTCCTTTCCAAAATCTGCCCTAAAGGCATCATCCGCCGTTTCCCCAAAATTTTGATGATTTTGAAGTTCAGTCTGTTGAATAAAATTAACATCCACAGTTAATAGTAAGAACTATTTACACTCTCCATAATAAATAAGATATATGTCTGAATTAAATTCACCAATAATCCTCTTTCAGAAACTTACTATTGCAATTTGAGTATCGGCCTGAATTTTCTTTCCCGTCTTTTTAAAAGTTGCAATAAACATTTCAGGTTGTGATGGTTATTCATTGTTTTCTTTTTTTGGACGCTACAAATTATATCAACAATAAATGAAATTTAAAAAATATTTGCCTTTTATAGTAAGTATGTAAAGATTAAATTTATATGTCTGCAAAGTATTACCAATTTCACGCTTATTCTTGCAAAATTAATTGATCCCATTCGATGCCTCCAGAGTATTTTTTTCCTGTTTTTCGAATTCATTTCATCTATCGCCTGTAATTAAATAAAAAGAGATGTTTAAATCGATAAATAAAAAATAAAAGAATATATATGATGCAAAATATGTCAAAGAATAGAATTGCACTATTTTAGCCTTACTGGAATAGTTGGGTGCTTCCAATACTCGATAAACTGGCAGAATTGAGCTTCTGGAATGTCTTTAGGACGTTTCACTAGTATATCCTCAAGAGTACCATTTTTATCAAAAACTCTCTCTTTAATTTTTTGTTTGTGTTGACTCCAAGCATCATGAAGACCAGTCATAACCCACTTCTTTCCTTCTATCGAAATTAGGAATTTGGACTATGCAAAATAAAATATATTTATCTTCATTAGTAAATAACAACGAAAAATGCAATTTAAAAATTGATTGGTCTTACATTGATATATACCAACATGCGCTTTTTAATATCTTTTGGCACAATATGCCAACTAATGTACATCAAGTTGACGAATCTAGGATTTTTTTGCAATTATTCAAATAAAATTGGTTAATTCTGACACTATCTTATCGTTTGGTCCCACTGCTTGTCCTTTATCAATTGTCACTTCCTCTCTTTCTTCCAAAGTTCTTTCATGAATATTCTTACATGTTTTTTTTCCTCGAACATTTTTGTGCTTCGATATCCGCAGGAAATAAGAAATTTCTCTATAATGAGTAATAAATCTTACAAGATTTAAAACATACCTTTTGTACTACAATCAATATAGACTTCCTCGTCAACTACATCCTTTCCGATTTCTACTTCAGCCTCAATAGCATCCAATCCTTTATTATGGATATGAATAGAAGGAGTAGGTGTATACTTGACATCAGCAACTGTGTGTTTGATCTTTTTTCTTTACTCGCCTATGACTATCCCTTGTTGTTTCTTAAACTGATCAATACTAGTAGGTGGTATGACTGACTTCTTATTTATTTGTTTCTTTGTTGGTAGATCATGATCAATATCATGTTCTTTCTGTATCTCTTGGTCTTTCAGAATCTGTTCAATACTAGTGGCTGGTAGGACCAACTTCCTCTTCACCTGTTTGAAGTTTAATTGATCATGGACTTCATGTTGTTCCTCTACATGACGTAGTGTTTTTATAGTCACATGTATAGGCGAAGTAACATTTTCATTAGACGACATTTGGAACCTGAAATTGGGCATAGGCAGTTTAAATCCTTTCTCTTTAATGGACTCTCTAGATTGAAATGGCCTTGGTTTGTTCTGTACTTTCCCTACAATCATATTTGCAATACTAGCTGCTTCCCTGGGATATGACTGAATAACTGATTTGTGGCCAACAAATTCACTTTTTCCTTGTTGTGGAATGAAATCATCAGATTTCTTTATTTTAAGTGCTATTGATAGGTGCTATTTCTTATCTTTATTATTGCGTTCGTTTGCAACATTTTCTCTCTTAATCTATAATTTATTGACCAATTCAGAATTTGAGCGCTATTGCATATAAGCATCTAGATTCAGCAATGGACTTTGAGCCTTGTTAGGATTCGAACCCTTTTTCTTTAGTATTGCTGATTGATTCATTCTTCTTGCTTTTTCCTTGTATTTAGTAGACCAACAAAATAATAATCATAAAAATTTACTGGCCATAAACTTCATAGTGGTATATTACAAATATTGAAGAGTGTTCTGTTTCAAATACAAACATAGTGGTGGATGAAATCCTGCCAGTCATACTTCCCTTGTACAACATGGTTTTCATACTTTCCTTCTACATGTCATTCTTTTTAGCTTTCACCTTACGTATCTTGATAATTCCTTACCTCACTCATTCATATACTCATTCAAAAATTAGAAGCTTTAAATAAGGATACACAAACAATTCTTATAACTGTTGCAGTATCTTTGACAGTAAAGTTTAAAACTTAGCTTCTTTTGATAGGACTTCTCATGATGCATCAGTTTTCCTCAGTAAAAAAATGGATTTTCTTGTTTCAAGGACATATTAACCAAAGGACTGCAAAAAATATTTCTCAACTTATGTCTTATGTGAAATTTTATATTTTCCATATAGTCATCCAACAGTTGTTAAACTTTTAGAGGCTGCAGTAACGATTAAAAATGTTATAAGCAAGGTTGCTGCCACAAAACAAAAAGCCAATTCAGTGTTTTAGGAAATTGGATACTTCCAATAAGGCAATTGGTTCAATTGATAGTAAGTGATACCTTTTTTCATCTCCGAGTAAGTAGCAATGTAACCTTCAGATACAGATAAGCCTACAAGGTTCTTAAATGCAAGAATACTTTTATCATGCCTATGAACTCTTCAGTGACCTGACAGGAAAATTTGTGTTATTATTTGATTACTACATGTTAACTATCTAACAATTTTTTTGTTCAAATTATGTCGAAGTTCAAACTGATTGTAAACATTTTTCTATTTCTAAGACTTCTCGTTTTGTTTAAATCTCTTCATTGTGCCTCATCTTTAGAATTATTCTCTAAAATATGCTAGAGATAGGGAAATAAATAGACCTATACTTTCACCAAAGATCCTTTGCTATTGTTCCCCCCTCTCGTTGTTATTACGATTGCGCCTCAAAAAGACTGGTTTATTAAGCTTTATCAAGAGAGAGATATAAAACCTTGAAATCTTATCCGAACCCTCTTAGTTAATAATGAAAAGACAAGATTTGGACTGAGCCTGTGTCTGAAACTTTTGCTTAGGGATTAAAAGAAGAGAAGAGGTTGTGTTGGACTAGGTCAAGGGTAAGATATAAGAAAAGTGTAGTATATAACAAATGCTCAACTAAACTACAACAGTTATGCGTCAATTCAAGCAAATTACAGATATTACAGATTTCAACAACTTATGCCCAACCAATAAGAGACGCCAATAAGAAACAAAAATAATTAATACAACTGTTCCAGCTTATTATCAATAACAACATAGAACTAACTTGAAAATTAAATTCTACCTGTAATGTAAATTAGCTGATAATAAAAGGAAATAAATAATTCCACTAGCTAATAACATTGATTTTCCTCTTATTTCTTACCTAGCATAACATCCAACAGGCCACCAACACAATAAACAACTGAAAGTATAACTAAAAAGTACATTACTCATACCATCTAGCTGAGAACCTTCTGCATTATATATCTTTCGTATCTCAATCTTTAGGTGTAAACAAAAGAACCATAACAGATAAAGAGATACTCTAAGATGTTACAGTAAAGTGGAGAAAAACACATTACATTATTCACATGCATTGTTGTTTCAGCAGTAGAGACTTCAACCAAAACTCAGATTTGAACTACAATGATCATATAAGCCTATGAGAAAAAGCACCAATGAACCTTTTCTAATGTATAAAACTGAAAATATTCCAATAGAATACTGAAAGATTGTAGATATATAATCTTCGATTCCACATGTTACATATCTTAATGTGTTTGTAGACAAAAAAAAAATTAAATAACAAAACAGTAAGTGAGCGCCACATAGTCATAACACAAATAATTAAACTTATGGTGTGTCATCTTCAAACTCTTCGTCAGACTCATCTTCAAGCTCATCTTCAGACTCATCTTCAGCCTCGTCTTCAACCTCATCTTCAAATTCCTCTTCATACTCATCTTCAAGTTGTTGAGTAATAAATTCTTCCAAAGACACATCAATAACTGTTTCTGGAAATTAGCCCTTGTTAAGAGAACTTCACTATTATCTTTTGGTGTAGATGGTCCCACTGAATATACAGATGGCTCATTTTTATAACTTTGTGAGAGACTAGATTCGACTTGATCACTCATGTTAAACAAATCTCTCGGAACAGTCTCTTCATAACATAATGTTTATGTTGATCATATGGATCTTGCACATAGAAACATTGGTGTACTTGAGATCCAAGAACAAAAGGCTCCTCTTGAGAGAATCTCTTGTTAAAGTAACATAAGTAAGGCCATAAGTATCATTTTCAACCTCATATCAATCACATTTAAATAGAGCAACCTTAAAATGGCCGTAATAGTATAGCTCAACAATATCAACTATTTTACCATGATAAGTCGAATTTACAGCAATCGGATTTTTATCCTTTGAACTTGAAAAACTTGTAGTTGAGGCAACAGAATTTTGTCCTCTAGAAAACTTTTTTATCAAATCAGGCACATCCTGTTGCAAAGAACGAGTTTCAAACCATTGAGAGAAGTTTTGACAATGACTCTTGTCCTTGCTCTATTTAGATCTTCATTGCTGATTATTTACCTCTTGCTCATGTTCTCTACACACCATGAACTTTTTTTGTTAAAACAATAAATAAAATAAGTAAAAAAGTAATTATTCAAAACGAACACCGAATTCAAATTAAGGTACGTAATATATACATCAACGGCATTACAATTTCCCAATAAGTATGCATGTGTTTGACTGAGTGACTTGTCATCTAAATGAATGGATAAGTTCTCTTTATTCCTAAGAGAACTCCTTTGTTAGGAAGCAAAGTCATATTTTCTTCATCACTTGGGTCACATTCATCATTATTTCGGACTCTTCTGTTAAATCTTGTACGCACACCCCCAGTAGATATTTTGAGAAGAAACTCATACAATCTATTCCTACTCATGTCTCTGATATTCAACCTTCCGGATAACGTTTGTTCCGGATGTATGATTTGAATGTACCCATTTCTCTTTCTGTCGAATACATCCATTTATTTTGAACTGGACCTCATAATCTCACTTCATTTTCCAAACGAATAGTCAAATAAATGATTATATCAAAAAATGAAGGAGGAAAAATTCGCTCCAACTGATTTGTTGTTTCTATGATCTGCTTCTAAGAAATCAAGTTCCTGCAATGTGATTACTTTTTGACACAAACAATGGAAGAAGTAACTAAGACAAATCAAAGGAATCGCCACATGATCTGGAAGAATGTTTTTAATTTGTATTGGGAGCAACTAATGCAACATGGAATGAGCATCATGAGTTTTACAATTAGACACTTTTCTTTCATCCAATTGCACACACCTAGATATATTGGACGCACTACCATCAGGTAGCTTGGTTGTATTTAAAACGCCACAAAAAATTGATTTCTCTCCATTTGTTATTGAGAATCATGCCTTTGCCATCTTTGTTCTCTTACTATCTTATGTATCTTTTTGATGAAGGTTCTTACTTATGCCTTTGTTATACCTTTAGGTGAAGGGACTAACAAGAAATACAAGATGCTAGTTATGGGATTAACTGGTGCATTCACCGTGGATATAAAAACATTATTGTAGAGGTAGATTCTGGATTTCTAACTAAATGGTTTCTGCAGATTTCTTATCCTTCTTGGAGGATTTGCAAATATGTTCAGAAACTTCAAGTTCTATCTAAGCGATGTGAATGTTTCCAGTGTGTTCATAAATATAGAGAGGCCAATGGTACATCAGATTCTCTGTCCAAGCATAGTCACAAGCATGATATTATTCAACATTTTTACACTCCCACTTAATTGCCAAAAACAGCGAGACGAAGTTATAATTTGAAAAAGTTGGGAATGCAAAGTTTCAGAAGAAAAAAGTTGAGAAGCAATAATATTCCTCCTTGATTTCCTCTATGTTAAATACAACTTCTGGAGTTTCTGTTTTTCTTGTCTTTCAGTTTATATATTATTTAGGTTGTTGTTTATTAGGAACATAAAGTTCAGATAGTTGTGCACTCTGACTATTTCAGAAAGATTAAAATTCCTATTTTATTTCAATACACTTCCTTGTCATTCTGAACTTAACTAGTTTTGTTTAGCTTGGTTTGTGTTTACGAATTTCAGGTGGAGCTAATCATGTCATCAGGTTCTAAAATCTAATAGTCAGCACTCTATGAAGCTAAGTGAATGAGGGAACGTACATTCAGCAACCAATAAAGACAATCACAGTCTTGTGCAACAATATGCAGATTTGTGATTGCAGGCAGCAGCTAGTTGCAGTCTGGTAAGCAGGGATATTCAAGTTGTTGATAATATGGGAACATAGATTGTTGTCATATGCATTCTAGCAGAGAATTTGTAAACGAAGTCACACACATGTATCACATTCATGCATTGAAAATACCATATTATGCAGACTTGGAATGTAGGAGTACAACTTACATTTTTAGGATATATACTTAAATCAACATCCCACCAACAAGTTTATAAAGTCACAAACTACAGACCATTTAAGATGCCTATATCATTCTTCTGCTACAGAAAGACTGAAAGAGTCATACAATTTATATATTATTCAAATTGACTATGTCTAACTTAGGTATAGTTGTTTGAATAGGTTTATCTTCTTTGAATTTTTTCTTGTAAAGGGAGAATCTCCCTAATTTATGTAATCTCTCTAGGTTCTTAATCTTTGATTACAAACTCATTATATATGTTGAGTTGACTAACCTTAGGAGGTAGGTCAATTCGTATCAACAACACAACAATATCAAAAAACTAAATTAAAATTTAGACATTCAAAGATACACAAGAACATCAAATCCTAAAATCTATAATTTAGACTTTTAGAGATAAAATTTCATACCTTATAAACACTGTTGTAACAACCCAAGAAGTGAGGTGTGTTCATGTGTGAAGCATTTTGTTCATCTGTGAAATCCAACGGAACAGCTCATTAACAAAGAATCTGTGATTAAAAGAGCAACTCATCAACAAAAAATATGTGACAAAAATTACTTTCTTCAGCTCTTCAATTTTAAACAAGGATCTGTACACAATTTTGACTGAAATCTGTAATAGAAATTATATTTTCCTATTTGGGGAAAAGAACGTCTTACACTAACAAAGCTTGGAGGGTAGAATCAGTTGGTCAACATCTGCTCAGCTCAGCTCCTCCAGTTTTAAGCTCCTCCGATTTTGGAGAATAGGATCATTTCAGCTCCTCCGATTTTCAGATCAGCTTCAGTCTTCAGCTTCTTCTCTTCAGCTCCTCCGACTTTCAGCTCCCTCTCTTCGATTTTCAGCTCTGCTTCAGTCGATTTGAAGTTCCGGAGAAGAGAAATCGTGTGGATTTTTCACCTATGTTCTGGAGAGTAAAAATCGTGTGGATTTTTCAGCTCAGCTTCCTCTCTAAGCCCCAATTTGTTTTTCCTAATATTTTAAAAATTATTTTTTTGTCCAATAAAAATGGAAAGGAGAGTAGAAATGTTGGAGAGAATATAATATTTTGGCTAAATTTTTTAGGCCACACTTCTAAAGTGTTGTTTTTACAATTATAAACGTAGGGCCCTTTAAAAGTGTGGGTATATATAAAAATAATGTTGACATTAATTTCATACTATGACAACACTTAAAAAGTGTAGCCTCTACACTTTCCTCAAACATCGGATTAATTACCCGGATGAAGATCAGTTCAAACAGTAAGCCTGTTGAAAATTCCAATTTATTCTACAAACTTCACATTTTAATCTACCTTCTTTAGTTTTTTGATCACTATGATATAAGCTACGGTAGAATTTTTATAGGTGAAGATATAGTACAATTTTTTTTGAGTTTCCCAAACTCTGGACAACTTCTCTCTAGATCTTGAGGCATTATTATTGGTTTTCTGGTCTGGATCAATAGATAACAAGTATCTTTTCTGATAGAATGTCGCTAAGCACAATATCATGATTTATAAGAGTATGGTACGAATATCAATGGATAAAAAACATCACATTATTGGAGAAAGTTAATTATCCCATGTATTGCCTTCATTCAACATTACCTTGTATCCATAAGACATCTTACTATAATGTAATGACTGCTACTCAAGCTTATATAGTTGCAAAAATTAGATGAAATCAGAAGAGTTATTATTGAAGGTACAAATTAGTTCTAATTCCATTTCTTCCAGTTCGAAAAACCTCATTTTTGGGGTTAGATTCTCTTATGTTAGACTCTTTGTTAGTAGACTCTTTGATTGTTAAACTTTTGGAGAATCTTTAGTCTTCGATTAATTTCAGTAATTGATCCACTTTTTGAGGAATTGATTGTTGGTGCATTTGTTGATTAATCAAGTGAATTTTTGGATTTTATTCTTTCTCATTGAAGTAAGTGCATAAATTTTTATAATACATATATGGATATTGTGATTATGACTATGGGTAACTAAACTCCATAACTAGGATTGTGGGAACCATGGGTTATAATGAGGTAAAATCTAACTAAAATAACAATTCTAGAATAGTGTCTTGCATGTATTGATAATTCTTTCATTTAGAAGTATTTTTAACGGATCGAAAGCGTAAGAACTCGCCTTAATGCTACTTGCCGGACCAAGGAGGGAGATAATAGGAAAAGAATTATAAACATAGATTTAGTGTATACTATCTAATAGACAAGTATTGATTGGTACGAAGTAATAACTTAGTCAAATATCGAATACAATGCTTAATATGAGGTAAAGGTAAGGGTTAGTATAGCAACACACGTAGCCAGATCAAGGTGCGGAGTGAAATTTTATAGATGCCGGACCAACAATTTAGAAATACATAACTTATCACTTTGCATGCAAGATACTAGGAAAGAATTGTTATGGTTAGAATTATCAAGTTAGGAACCTGTGGGGAACACTTAAACCCTTGTTACTTTCATTAATTGATTAAACTCAAAGGTTTGATTCTGTTAGTTGGTTACTTTAATTTATTTAGTTATCTTTACTTATTTAGAAATAAAACTCTCTTTTATTTTCTTTTGTTTTCTAAGGAAATAATTGACTAAATAATAGTAATAATAGATTAAACTTATGTCTGAACTATTTTCCTCGTGGAAACGATCCCAACCTCATTAGTTGGGTTCTTTACTTGGTACGACCTCTTTACTTCTTATTTGAGAAGTAAGTTTGAGTGTATCAAACTTTGGCACCGCTGACGGGGAAAATAGCTTTTAGATTAACTTAAACTTATTACTATAGTTTAGTCGATAATTACATAATTTTACTTTGGTTATTGTTTTTGATTCTTGCAGAACTATCTTTCTTGTATGCCAAATGCACGGTGAGGAAGAGAACCCTTGTTTCCCTACGATCAGGAATTAGAGCATACACTATGCAAAATGAATCGAAACTAGGGTATTCACGATGATGATCCAAACTAGAACATCGCAGCTCCGGTTGATGTTCATGCTAAGTTATTACCCAATGATCGGTGTGAAAATCAACAAAGGGGACAAAATCCCGCTCCACGTCATCAAGAATACTACAGAGGCTATGATTGTCTTGCCCCCTCTACAACAAGGCCACACCTTTGTGGTAACTAGTAGTTTGATGTAAATTCTCACTGCCTGAGGTTTTTTTTCAGGGCTACCTTCTGAGGATCCACATGCCCATATAGCTAAGGTAAGGGCACTGTGTAAAAGTTGTGTAGGGAGGCTTGATTTGGATTTGGATGTAATAGGGCTAAGAGTCTTTCCTCTCTCACTGACGGGAGAGGCTGCTATATTGTTCACTAAGCTCCCTTATAACTCCATTTTCACTTGGAACCAACTAAGGGACGTTTTCTTAGCACGCTACTACCCGGTCTCCAAGAAACCACACAAATACAGAGTGAACAACTTTTTTGGCACTACCAGGAGAGTCAGTTAGTAGTTCTTGGGATAGATTCGCCTCATTTTTTAGAAGCGTCCCTAATCACCACATAGATGATGAGTCACTGAAGGAATACTTCTATCGGGGACAGGAGGATAATAATAAAGCGGTGTTTGATACTATAGCGGGTGGTTCTTATGGGGAGTGTCCTTATGTTGAGATTGCCTAAAAGTTAGAGAAAATCTCCCGAAACAATAAATCTTACAGTATTCGGAAGTAAGATAGTGGGAGAAATACCGTCGCAGTGCAATCCACTCACAACCCAGCCACAGCTGAGATTCGTGAAGAGATGACTCAGATGAGAACTGAGCTTGGGTTGGTATTAAAACATATCACTGGGAATGAAGAAAAGATAAATGCAGTTAACTACTTGTCTAAACCACCACCACCAAATGATGAATGCTATTATGAGGAGAATTCCTATGCGGTAAACGAACAGAAGGGGGGTTTCCGACCGAGTGCCCAAAGCTCAAACCAGGAGAATTGGCGCCAAGGTCAAGGAAACCAAGGTCGGATTTATGGTAACTATAATCGTGAGGGTCAATATGTCCGAGATGGAAACTACAACCGCGACAACAACTTCAACAGAGGTAACTATGGTAACAGAAATAATAGGAATGGGACCTATGTCCCTCCTCAAAATCGTGAAGTCACTCTAGGGATGGTGGAGATAGTATGGCGAGAGTTGACGATATGCTGAGGAGGTTCGATGCTAGTGATGAGCACATTAAAGAGTTAAGGAGTGATTTAGCGGGTATTAGGCAGAAAGTTGATACACATGCAATATTGATTAAGCAGATTGAGTTGCAAATGGCCCAATTATCTGCGAATGTGACCACACGGCAATCCGGCACTCTTCCTAGCAACACTGTCAAAAATCTGAAAAATGATGGACATTGTATGGCAATAACAACTCGGGGTAGTAAGCAGACCATTGACCCACCTATGCCGTTAAGGAGGAAAAGGTTATAAAAGATAATGATAAGATGGTAGAGGGTAGTGGTAAAGTAGAAGATAACACTGGAAAAGATGCTGAAGTGCCTACAAAGGTAATTCCCATGCCTAGACCACCACCCCCCTTTCCTCAAAGATTAGTCAAAAAGACCAAGGATGGTAAATATCGGCGTTTTATAACAATGTTGAAGCAGCATTCTATCAATGTCCCTTTGGTAGAAGCTCTAGAACAAATGTCCGGTTATGCCAGGTTTATGAAATATCTGGTTACGAAGAAAAGATCGGTCACTTTTGAGGAGTATGATAGAATGCAGCATTGTTGTGCTATTGCTACAAGATTTCTCGTACAAAAGAAAGAAGATCCGGGTGCGTTCACTATTCCTTGTACAGTCGGGTCATTACATTTTACGAAAGCATTATGTTATCTGGGGGCAAGCATTAATCTCATGCCCCTCTCGATTTACAAGAAATTGGGTTTGGGCGACCCAAAGCCCACTGCTATGGGGCTACTGATGGACAATCGAACAGTGAAAAGTCCTATAGGGATACTCCACGATGTGCTAGTAAAAGTGGATTCATTCATATTTTTGGCAGATTTGGTTATTCTTGATTGTGAAGTCGATTTTGAAGTGCCTATTATTCTTGGGAGGCCATTCCTTGCTACGGGTAGAACCTTAGTTAATATGGAAAAGGGGCAGATGAAATTTCGATTGAACAATGAAGAAGCGACCTTCAACATTTGTAGGTCCATGAGGCAGAGTGGTGAGCTACAATCGGTATCTGTTATATCCCACAAAGAAAAGATGAAGAAACACCATGACCTAAAAAGTGAAAAACGAGAGTTTATGGTTGGGGATTTGGTGCTTTTGTACAATTCTAGGTTGCGTTGGTTTCCGAGCAAGCTCGAGTCCAAATGGACTGGCCATTACTTGATTACCCAACTATTCCCTCATGGACCAGTTGAGTTAGAAACCAAGGAGGGTGTGCGGTTTAAGGTAAATGGACAACGAATAAAACTTTATTTTGGGCATGATGAATCAGCGAATGAAATGATCGAGGCATACCATCTTGATGACGGCTGAGTAATTAAGTGTCCTCAGTTGTGCCGCGACGTTAAATCAGGCGCTGGTTGAGAGGCAACCCAATACCTATATTTTTTTTGCAGGTACACCACCAGGAAAATCTGCAGAAAATCACTTTGCAACAGTCAATGACGGACACATCAACGGACCGTCACGCATGCGATGGACTGTCGCATGAATCCGTCGTGCCAGGTACGTCTTTCATTTATTTTCAAAACTAGGGCAAACGCGATGGAACCAATGACGGACCGTCGCATCTGCGATGGACCGTCATTGGGAACTCGTTGTGTCATTAATGATCGTACCCGACCCGACCCGGCTGGGGGTATTTTAAAAATTCTTAACATTTAAAAACCCCACCCCTTCATTTCACCCATTTCCTTCCTTCTTTCTACCATTTCCCTCCCTTTCAAACTTCCAACTTCCTACCTCTCTTCTCTATCAACTGATCAGTTCCGCAGTTCCCCAATTCCTAAAATCTATACTCTACGAGTCGGAGTCTGCTACTGTGATTCTGTTCTTTCTAACAAAGTACCTCACTTGCTTGTCTTTCTCCTGTTCTCAGGTATGTGTCTCTTAGCAGAACGATAGAGACTTCATTTAACTTTGGTTGATCTAGGCCAGAGACAGACCTACGTCATTTCTACCCATTTACATTGCATTTGTGTTTTTCAATTAGTATTCGCCTATTTCTTATTGATGGGTCTTCATTATTTCATCCAATTTTGTCTGACCTAGGTTGAGAATCCTCAAAATTGCCTTGTTAAAACTCTAGAAATAGGTGCTTTAGCATTGCTAGTGTACTAGGTATTTGGGTTAGAAACATATAGGTTAACACTAAGTACTCCATGTGAGTCACAGAGGATGAATGTGGCATCCTAAGTTCTGTCAATGAATGACAGAACGAGACCCCGATGATGGAACGTTGTACCCATGACAGACCGTCATAGGGTCCATTCCAACACCCCCAACACCCCACTGTCCAATTTTGTTTTCCAAGTGTCCACTAACGGACACATGCGACGGACCGTTGTTCCCACGATGGTCCGTCCTGCACAACCGTTCTGGTTGTTAGAGACCCTATTCCTCAGGGTTTTCAACTTTTTCTACATGATTTCTGACGGACATCTACGATGGACCGTGATACCCGCGATGGTCCGTACTTCAAACTCGTTCTGGTTGTCAGAGATCCTATTCCTAAGGGTCTCCAACATTTTCTAAGCGTCCTCGGACGGACATCTACGACAGACCGTCATACCCACGACGGTCCATCCTGCACACCCGTTCTGGTTGTCAAAGACCCTATTCCTAACGGTCTCCACCTTTTTCTAAGTGTCCTCTAACAGACATGTACGACAGACCGTCATACCCTCGACGGTCCGTCCTGCACAACCGTCATGACGGTCAGAGACCTATCTCCTGAGGGTCTCCATAATTTTTTTTGTAAGTACCCCACGACGGACATCGACGACGGACCATCATTATCACGACGGTCCGTCGTGCTTATCCATCATAACTGTCAGAGATTTTTCTTCAGGGGCCTCCACATAAATATAGTCTTAAGTAAGACATGACGGACCCCATGACGGTCTGTCGTAATCACTACGAGCCGTCACCTGGTCCGTTGTATTTCACTATTACAATAGAAATGTCATTACAGCTTAGCTCTTATATTTATTTTATGTTGTTTTAGCTTGTCTTGTTTTCTACTTCTCGTACTAATATTGATTCTTTGCAGCTACCATCTCTAATGGCACCAAAACAAGATTGAGTTTACGCGCGTGGGCGTTCAAAGTCTGTCTCCCCGTCTGCTCGACTGGTTATAGGATATGATGATGAGCATGACCCTGAGTACATGCCCCCAGGCACTACCACTCCATCACGAGCTGCACGTGCTACAAGAGCTACGCCCAAAAAGGTGGCGTCCGGCATATTCATTGCCTCACACTCTGATGAGGAGCGCACATTGACCGGCACACCTTCTGGGTCAGCTACACATGAAGAAGGAACGTCTGGCTCCTTAGGAGTTTCGTGGTCAGAGGAAGCCTCCGGATCCGCAGAATTCCCTGCACGCGCTATAGTTTCATAGTCTGCCTCGTCTGATGAGGCTAACAGTTATGATTCCACTCCCGACTCACCGACTCGTGCTCTCACACTTATTTCCAACTAGCCCAACCGGTGGTGTGCCAACGGGTAATATCAAGTGTATTCAGACGCCAAGTTTCTGAATGATAAATGCGTCAGGAAACAGACCCTTACACTGGAGAGGCGGGTCCTTACGGGAAGTATCCCAACCATGCCAGAGATCCATAATCTCTTCACCAGACACCAGTCGGAGTGGACAGCTCATTCTTTGGGCTGTTATAGTGAGGAGTTGGTTAGAGAGTTCTACGCCTCTTACGTGGCTACTCTCATATCACAGATAGATAGGAGGGTTGCCCCCGCCAAACACGCCCCACTTGAGCATGTCCGAGTACGTGGAATTCAGGTTAATATCTCCGTGCCCGCCATCCATCAGTATCTAAACAGCGAGGATGTTGATGCCAACAGGAGCCCTCTCACCGTTGAGTTCGAATACTGGTGGCAAATTGTAAAAGATGGCCAATTCTTTCGTGAGCCATGCTGAGAGAGACCACCAAGAGGTGGATGGCCCTGCACTTGTCTGTTGATGGAGAGGGTGCCGACTGGGTAATGGAGCCGAAGGGAGTCATAAAGAAGGCTTACTTGACCTTCACGGCTAAGTTCTTATGGTTGATTGTCCGCCACTACCTCTCCCCCATGGCCGCTGATAATATAGTCACATGGGATCGTGTAGTTCTGATGGCGGCGATGATAGCCGGATTTGAGGTGGACATTGCTTGGCTTGTACTGGCGGACATGCACGAGAGGGATTTCAAGGTCACAATTACTTACCCTTTTCCGTACATGATATTTTCCTTATGCAGGTCCGCAGGTGTGCCCATCTGGTACATTGATCATCTCAAGACTATGCTGGGCACTGTTGATATCGGCCTCATCAGGGATGAGGCCAATGAGTTGGTTCACGAAGAGGGCCCCGTCTAGAATTGCCTCCACTTAGTGAAAATCTGGCTGATACAGTAGCACATGCTCACACGGCTATGCAGGCTGGTTCTGAAACCACTAACACTACTCCGGTTGAGTCTATCTCGGGTAGTAGCACTTCCTAGAGCTCCTCTCGCTCAGCCCCTTTTCCCGCTTTGGTCCCACTTGCCAGGATCCAGAAACTAAAGGCACAGATGGCTGCACTTCTGCATCATATCCAGCCTTGGATGCAGAGGTCTATTCCTGAGGCAGAAGAGCGCTTGGAGCGTAAAATGGTCCGGCACACAAAGCGGAAGATCGCTGAGGTTCATCAGTGCTTGGACACTTTTGAGTGGCGGGTGCTAGCCCGGCCATCCGCTCAGGTGGACGTGTCGACCCTTCAGGTTGCGGTCGAGAGTCTGCGAGCGGACATTGATATGATCCTAGAGGCTAGGGTGCCTGAGTCTGAGGCCCCTCCTGCAGATCTTGATGAGGACACAGTGATAGCGGTCTTATTCACCACTTCTGAGATTCCACCACCTCCCTCTCGAGAGCATGCCAAGAGGCGCAAGGGTCGAGAGGAGGATGAGGCTAGATCATGGAAGAAGGAGCGCTGTGAGATGGAGGCTGCGAGGAGAGCCTCGCTTGCTGATGAGAAGCTCGTCAGATCAGGGCTGTAGAGTGAGCTGCTGGGGCATCTAGCTCCAGAGATGTGGCGATAGCGGGAGGCACTGTTGATAGTGTTGTTGCTGATGAGGACACTACTTAGGGTGTCCAGACTACAAAGGTAGTGGGTTCCGGAAAACCCGACCCACAAGCTTGCTGATCGTCGGCGATTTGCGCCCCAGGTTTGCTTCACCTACCACTCTCGTATTTCAATTTTTTTTATGCATTGGGGACAATTGCATATATTTTTGTTGGGGGTGGGGTAAAGGGAAAGTGAGTGCTAGGGTTAAGTATGAGTAGCCCAATTCACTATCCTCTTTTGGGGTTTTCTTGACTGTGTTCTCTTTCCCCAAGAGACTGATATATTTTTATTGTTGAACCGGCATGTCTATATCTTGTGTACATAGGTTAAACAATGTAGCATGAGCATGATGGTCAAAATGATATTCTGATGAAATTAAAATGATGCATGACTAGGCATAGTAATTGATAAATGTGTGGCTCTAAGCATGACATAGAGATACACCACTGCATGACCCTAATTCTAAAATTCGAACAAGGTGTCTGATAATCTTGTAGAGTAATGAGATGTCAAGTGAATGTGAGGAAGATTTAAATAGTCCACTATTTGTATTGAGCTAGAACTTGCCTGGTTAGTCCTGCTAAAAGTAAGTTGTAATAGACAATTAGGAAAGGATCATAGGCCCCTGTTCAATATAGCCAATTTTTAGCCTAAAAAACCCAAATAAAATTAATCCCTCTTTGATCCAAATGATTTGAGCTTAAACTAGACCATTCTTTTTCACCCCAACTGATCTTTTCTGGGAATAATGTGTTGGCCCTGGTCCCTCCTTGGATATGTGCACCTGAGGGTGGCTAATGCCGTAAACAACCTTTTCATGGCCCTGGCCCAACTTTGGATATTGTGTACTTTGACTCATGGAAAAGACATGAGTTGAAGGTGGCTATTATGAGGAATGCTCTTGAAAGTTGGGTCGAAAGAACAAAGAGAGAGAAACAACAAAAGTAAAGTGACTCAAGGACCAGTTGAAAGAAAAGTGAAACAAAAAAATACAATAAATACAAGCAAGAAAAGAAGAGAGTCACTTACACAAATGAAGAAAGAAGGGAAAATAGCAAGGTGAAAGAATATGAGAAATTGGGCGAAAGAAAATTATAAAAAGTGGTATGTTTAGCTGATATGTCAAGGAGGGCAAAAAAAAAAGTCACTAAAGTATACCTAAATATACCCTACCTTACCCTGAGCCTATGTTACAAGCTAAGAAAGTCCTATCGTGACCCTAAGAGTTGTATAGCGAACTTAAAGCAGTGAAAATAAGGGCAAGCTAATGGTAATATGTATGAATGAGTTGTTGTTCTGAGAGTGAGTGTTGAAAAGTAATCCTTATACTCAAACTAAATCATTATGTGAAAAAGGAGGATGTTGTTTTGAAGTGAGGACACTAGTTGCAATATCGGAAATATTAGCACCTCGGTGAGATATTGAAGAGGATAGGTGTCAGTGTGTGCTGAGTCTGTGTCATTGTCTGATTCCACATACTTCAAGCCTAATACTTCTAACATGCATAAAATGATGAGACTGACCGAGATTGATAGCCAAATGATTGCGAAAGCTAAAACATGGATACTATTGTACAAAGATTTTGTAGTGAGTCATAGTGCGTCGCATGAGGACAAACAACAAATTTAAGTTGAGGGTGTTGATATACCGTGGTTTCACGGTATTTTTCATTCTTTTTTCTTAAGCTTAGTGTGTTTCCAAAAGCATTTTTGTATTGATTTTTATGTAAGTTTCTCTTTATTTGTAGGAAATTTGTCTAAAGATGAACGCGGAAGTTTTTGAGCAACAAATGCAGAAAAGTTACCACCTACGGGGCCTGTGACGGTCCGTCAAGCTTGTGACGACCCATAGGTGACATCGTAGTGAAGCTGTTGAAGGAAGAAGGAGAAGTCTGACCTAAGTGTGGGATTACGAAGTTCATGACGGACCGTCATAGCCACGACGGTCCGTCCTGCTGGTTCATCGTGTTGATCAGAGAAGTAGTCCCAGTACCCAAATTCCAAGAAGTTTAAGTGTTATGGAACGAAGACCCTCGACGGACCGTCGTGCTTGAAATGGTCCGTCATACCTGTTTGTCGAGGGTAATGAAGAAATAAGCAGAAGGATTTGTAAAGTATAGGATGACGGAGGCCATGACGGCCTTTCGTGACCACGACGGCCCGTCACGAGGTCCGTCCACCCTGCCGCGTTTGACAGTTTCTTAGCAATTAGAGTCCTTCTTTTATTAGGTTTTGTTTTTTATAAATACTTCGAAAAACCTCGTTTTTGGGGTTAGATTCTCTTACGTTAGACTCTTTGTTAGTAGACTCTTTTATTGTTAGACTTTTGGAGAATCTTTAGTCTTCGATTAATTTCAGTAATTGATCCACTGTTTCTGGAATTGATTGTTAGTGCGTTTGTTGATTAATCAAGTGAATTTCTGGATTTTATTCTTTCTTATTGAAGTAAGTGCATGAATTTTTAAATTACATATATGGATATTGTGATTATGACTATGGGTAACTAAACTCCATAACTAGGGTTGTGGGAACCATGGGTTAATAATGAGGTAAAATCTAACTAAAATAACAATTTTTGAATAGTGTCTTGCGTGTATTGGTAATTCTTTCACTTAGAAGTCATTTTATAGGATGGAGAACGTTAGAACTCGCCTTAATGCTACTTGCCGGACCAAGGAGGTAGATAATAGGAAAAGAATTATCAACATAGATTTAGTGTATACTATCTAATAGGATAGTATTGATTGGTATGAGGTAATAACTTAGTCAAATATCGAATACAATGCTTAATATGAGGTAAAGGTAAGGGTGAGTATAGCAACACACGCAGCCGGACCAAGATGCGGAGTGAAATTTTCTAGATGCCGGACCAAGGATTTAGAAATACATAACTTATAACTTTGCATGCAAGATACTAGGAAAGAATTGTTATAGTTAGAATTATCAAGTTAGGAACCTGTGGGGAACACTTAAACCCTAGTTACTTTTATTAATTGATTAAACTCAAGGTTTGATTCGGTTAGTTGGTTACTTTAATTTATTTAGTTATCTTTACTAATTTAGAAATAAAAAACCCCCTTTTATTGTCTTTTATTTTCTAAGGAAATAATTGACTAAATAATAGTAATAAAAGATTGAAGTTAAGTATGAACTATTTTCCTCGTGGGAACGATCCCAAACTCATTAGTTGGGTTCTTTACTTGATACGACTGCTTTACTTCTTATTTGAGAAGTAAGTTTGAGTGTATCATGAACACATTTATGTGAACACCATACATGTAACGTCTCAAAATGTTTAATGGTAACACCACTGCTAGAAGCTCGAGGTCATGCGTTAGATAGTTCTTCTCAGGTACCTTAAGTGTCTAAAATCATATGTTATAACCTTACCTTACTACATTAACACACTACATAGACCGACTCTGGATGCATCACAATATATCACAAAACCTTCTAAAGCCTCTATTAGAGTAAAAAAAGAGTTGTAGTTAAGCTAGTTTGCAGAATCAACTAACTACTAAAACTGAACCTTTCACTGAGTTAAATTAGTCAATGGAGAGAGAATGGATGTAAATTCTTCAACGAACCTTTTGTAATAACCCGCCAAACTAAAGCATCTTGTGATATCTATAGGAGAGGTAGGCCTAGACCATTGTCTCACTAATTAAATCTTCTACGAATCCACTCGTATCCCTTCACTAGGCACAATATTCCAAAGTAAAGCAACATATTACAACCAAATCTAATATTTTCTAAACTAAGCGAATAACTGGCGATCTTTGAGAGTTGGTAGAACAACCCTCAAATTATTCGCATGTTGTTCCTCATTCCTAGATCAAATGAGGGTATCATCAATAAAGATGATAATGAACAAGTCCAAATACTTATTTATTACTCTGTTCTTCAAGTCCATGAAAACTAAAAGAGGATTAGTCAGTCCAAATGACATAACTACTAATTAATAATGTACATACCAAGTTCTGAAGGCTATCTTTGAAATGTCAATATCATTGACTTTGAGCTGATGAAAAAAGGATCTGAGGTTAATCTTTGACAAATGACGAGCACATTGATGGTTGTCAAACTAGAAATCAATTATGGGGATGAGGTACTTATTCTTTATTTTGACTCCATTAAATTGCCTATAATCGATGCACATTCTAAGAGAACCATGTTTCTTCTTCATGAACAACATTGGCTCAGCCCAAGGAGAAATACTAGGTATTATAAAGATCTTATTGAAAAGGTCATTCAACTGCTCCTTCAATTTCTTATGCTTATATAGAGTCATTATATAAGGAGTAATAGAGATAGGTTGGTTATCTGAAAGGAGAATAATTCCAAAGTAAGTTTCCCTTTTGGGAGGAATTCCAAGCAGATATTCTGGAAACATTTTTGGGAACTCATTGACTACTGGAACTGACTTAAGATATGGGGTTTTAGAGCTTGAATCCTTAACACAAACTAGATGATAGAGGTAACCCTTAGAGATCATATTCTTGGCCTTAATGTAAGAAATGAATCAACCCATATGCCCTAAGCAATGACAATTCCTTTCTAAGATTGGTTCGTTGGTAAACTGAAAACAAACAATCCTCGTTCTACAATTGAGTGAGGCATAACATGATTGTAATCTATCCATGCTTAGAATTATATCGACGTCTACTATTTATAGTTCTATAAGAGCTACTGAGGTGACTTTCTGGGAGACTGTGTTGGGAAAATTTACGTATACCTTTCTAGCCATGACTGTATCACCGACTAGAGTAGAGACTAAGCACAACTTTAAGAGAATTTGAATGTTATATAAGGATTTACAAAGGAAAGAGTATCCCCTGGATCTAACAATGCATAAACATCAAGGTCAAAGATTCGTAATGTACAAATGAATACATCATGAGAATCTTCTTAGTCCTATCGAGTCTTGAGAGTTCTACAACCTCTTTTGTGGTTGATCGCCAGTTGTACAAGATAAATTACCCTACTAAAAGTACTGACTTGAAAACTAAGTTTACAACATTAATATATACTGATAATAATGCATTGGAAAACTAAGGCATGTTAAGATACATAACTGAATTTATCCACCTAGTATGTGTAATTCATTAACTAAAAGAACTACATAGCTAGGGTTCTGATTGTATGCATGAATCTTTGAAAAATTATACTATAACATGATAATAAGATTTGGACCATTATAATAACTAAAACACGACATTTCTAACATTCACGAAACCTCAAGTCTAGAAGATATTAAGGGAATCATGATTTTGACTAAAATCTAGGGATCTAATGGAAGAAAGAAACCTAGTAGTGAAATCCCACATAAGTGGTAAAGAATTTAGCGAATAAATATTTCAATTTCTGGCTAAAATTGATGAAGAATCACTTCATTCTTAGGAAATGTTTCGTCGCCTCTTGCTCCTCTTTACGCTCTAATTTTCTAAATTTTAGTGAATGATTTGACTTAGGTAAGATCTAGTTGTGTTTCAAAGCCAAAACTATATAAAAAAAACTTTGTATTTTAGGGGTAATACAATGTACTTTAAGGGTCCAACACATAAGGAAAACACCAAAAGACCCCAGACATAATTGTTGTCACGATGACCGACAAACGAGACCGACGGAGTGTTGATGGAATGACGATCGTGTTTGGTCAACCCTCAATCGTGACTTAATACTGAATTCTAAGGGTGTAATCCACGGACACAGATCACATTTTGTGACCTGATGTAGAGGGATTTGTGGGACTGAGTCTTAGGAGAGTCACAGATGAGAACCACCAAACGCTAGCACGGGCCATAGGTCAACCTAATGTATGTGGTTTGCACCTGCAATTTCTCAAAATCTACAATGAGGTTTGATTTTAGATATGGGGTGTTACAAATTCAGAATCTGAAGGAAAGATATGAGGATACTTGACATTCATGACTGATTCAACAACTCATCCACCTTAGGAACACATAAACGACCATCTCCCTCTTGGGAGGAAACATTTACTTTTTGTAGTTGAACATCATCTTTTAACTGCAATAATATCTGGTCACTTTCATTTTATCCCATAACTTTACTACCGATGAAGGTTTTGATCCATTATGAAAAATAACGCATCTATATGATGTGCTTGTAAGACTACTCCTAAACGAGCAAGGCAATGCCAATAGTTCTTAGTTTCTTCCTTTTTGCCTCAACATCTGCAATATCACCCTCTAGATTACCTTTATGGCCTTAAGGCAAGATATAATTTTACCATCATGCATTGATTTACTTGTAACAACCCTAAAAATGGATATTCTAAGTAATGTTTTAATGTGTCTAGAATGCCTACGATTAGACCAGGTTCACACGGATTGATGCGTGTAGAAAAAGACCTCTAAACCCTTCCGACAGCCAAACCAACTAACTTGGGAAGTTATTTGAGCTAGGAAAGGTTGGGTCCAGCCATGTAGGGCTCCCGAATATGAAGATTTACTCGGATGAGTCTTTACTGGACTTAAAAATGGGAAATCGTATGTTTGGAGCGTGTAGGGGTAAAATGGTCTTTTTCCAGGATAAGGGTAGTATCGTAATTATCCTAAATATGAATTTATTTCTTTAATTAATATGGTGGACGAGCATATTGGGTAGAAATGACCGAAATTGCCTATTGAGCAAAATCTTGCTCCACCCGGGCTCCAACCAAGGGGGGAGCAATGATTTAACTTAATTATTTATATTGGAGAATTAATTTAATTTATTTATAATTAAATGCTGATTTTTAAGAAAAATTAAAATCATGTTATTGTTATTAATTAATTAATGGGGCGATTTGGGTCGGGTCGACCCGGAGGGACACGATTTTGCGATGGGGACATCACGGGTTCGATCCTCTACGGAAGCGACGCCAAGTGAATTAAAGTGGGGTTTAAACTCTGATTTTTTGTGAGGGCATAATGTTCCTTTCACGTGTAATTAAATTAAATAAGATTTTACAATTTAACAAAACCTTATTTTTGACTAAGTCTAAAACTAAACTCCTATTCCTAAGGAAGCTCTAACTTTTTACGTCTATCTTCTTACTTTTGTGATCAAACCTTTTTATTTTCACGTTCTATATGCTAACAAAGTACAAGAACAAACAACACAACCAAAAGTTCTCTACACTTGAAGAACTTACATAAAAAAATAAACAAACAAGCTAACCAAAAACGTGAAGCAAAAAGTAAGGTTTCCGTCGAGTTGTGTTGCAGTAGAGGGATTTGGACGTCAGTTTGGACAGGGTTTTGGGTAGAAAGTTTGAGTGTTGAACAACACCAAATTCAGGTATAGGTTTCTCTTCTGGACTCCTTTCTCCAAGAGAATTTCCTTTCAAAGAATTTTGAAACTAGGGTTGTTCCCGTTCATGTCGAACTCCTTGTCCCTAGTATACTTCTGATTTCAATCTGAAATAGGTTAGAGATCATGTTGTTGGTATTTTCGCTGGCAGTTTAAGTATGAAGTGTGATTATCGTGATAATGTGTTCATGATTATGTGTTTGGAATTGTAAGCATGTTAATTCATGCATATAGAAAGTATGTGAAAAGTGATGTTTGTGCAAATGTTTGTGTAAATCAGGATGTGCACAAGTGGTGTAATGTTGCTGGATTTAATGGTAATCCTTGGCTGAATATAACCATGAAAAAAATATACTTAATGATGCACCAAATGATTCATGAAACGTCCTAAGATCTAATGTACAAATGATGATAACAAGGAGCTGAAAATAGTGAAGAAATTTCAAGCATTTGGTAGGTTGGGTTCGACGAATAAAGTGGTATAAAATGCAATGAAAAATGAATGTAAAATAAGTGAAATCACTAAGGATTGAGTAAAAGAAATCATTACGTGAAAGCAACAAAAAAAATAAACAAAAGATTAAGACGAAAATGGATTGGAGGAGACAAAATTTCCAGCAAATATTAAAAATGCAATTATCAAGTTTAAACTAAGATTAAAGTGTTGTCCAGTGGATTCAAAATCGTGTTCCCTTGCTCAATTACGTATTGACACATAAGTCATACATAAGTAAATATTTAATGAATGTTGCCTCTAAAGATTGAAATCAATATCTTGGCATATCTACAATATGCATAAGTCTTCTACCACATAATCTTGGATAAACATGAATCACTTAGACAAAATATGAATGAAGCCTCATGACTTGTATCTGTGGACTCATAAGTCTAGCATACATTTAAAAGTAAGTGAGCATAAGATGTGTGATAAAATGATGTAACCCAAGAGGGTAAAGTAAGAGTGTGAAACAAACTAAATGACCAAGTGCATTGGCATATGATGAAATGAATATTCACGTGAAGGGGTGAGTAATTATGAGAAGCAAATGTGTTAAAGGTAATGAATGAGGTGACAATATGATAAGAGGCTAATGTGAAAGATGAGAGCAATCTCAAATGAGCCTAAGTAAATGTTACCAAAACGTACTCACCTATGAGAGTGTAAAGTTAATTAAGAGACCAATCTCTATGAACACACTAATGAAAGTATTGAAGTTAATGCATACTTATTACTAATTATGATATGAGAAATCATCTAATGAGCTATGATGTGTGCGTGCTAGAAGCAAGCTTCCATGATGTATGAGTTGAATCTAATGGAACTTTATACTAAGCACCGATAGGCTCACTATGAGCGGTGATGCCTTCCTTCGGGAAGGGCGGAGGTTCACGTAACACTCATGAGATGAGACTGTCCGGCATGCCGGGTATGGGTCTCCTTATATCTCCTAGTCTTTGAACCTATATTGTCAATATAAGGATCTAGAAGGGTTCAATTACCTATATATGCTAGCATGTTTTGGTTCACTTTGGCCGGTGATTCCACCTCTTTTCGGTGTGGGGATTACACATTAGATTTCATGATGCTCACATGATCTATGTTGGTTAAGGTTAAAGTTTCCGAAGAAAGAATGAGGCCAGCCTCAACGAATGCACATAATGAAATGAACGATACAAAAGGTGTTAGGATAGGATAATCAAGAGGTGAGCTAGACTTAAGTAATCACACTAGGTTTTTTCTCGGTCATTGCACAGCAAACCCGACGAGAGTCTTAAACTACATCCTAGGTATGACTAGTGGCTGCACTAGTATATGAAAGAATGAAAATGAAGTACGCATGAATGAATGAAGCAGACTCTGTGTTTGTTAAAGAAGGCTCCATAGTTGAGGTCCCATATGTTGAGCCCTCATTTTGGGAAGTCCTAATGTCAAGTCCATGATTTCATGGTCTCATTGCATATGTAAGAACGATATAACCTACGTGATATAATATGTGCAATATGTTATGTGTTGGTTGTAAAATGATAAGTATGATGATTCATGTTACTCTCATGGCATGACTTTCCATATCCAAATTTGACAAGTCCACTGACTTTCCTAATCCAAATTTTGCAAGTCTACTGACTTGACTATCCATAATTCATATCGTTAGGAGAGAGCTCTTCTTAATATTTCATTTCCTTGGTGTGTTCTTGCATACACCCATACTTAGTACAACTGTGTACTAATCCCATACAACTCTATACTTTTAGGTGCAGGCACAGGCGGACGCTAGAGCTTACGATACGACGTTGCGGCTATCTGGACGTGGAGCATTTATTCGGACTTGTTAGGCCCTCATGCTTTCGAGGACTCTTGCCTATTATATTTTATCTTTGACATAGGTTTAAGTTAGTGGAGTATGTTCTACTAGTGTTTCATTTCCCGTTTCATTTCAGACTTTGTATTGGTGTCGTTTTAGCAAGGATATGTTTAATGCAATTATGAACTGCTTCTTTCATTTGATTATTTCTATATTAGATAGTTTATTTATGAACGCCTATGATGTTAAGTGTAATATGTTTCACATGAAATAAGAAAAGAAAAAGTTCTAATTTTCAGCTAAAATTAACCTAGATGAAGTAACAATGACATTTGTAGGCTTGTCTTCGACCTGTACGAGGTCAGCGACGCCGGTCTTGTCTGGGGTATATATTCCGGTCGTGACACTAATACCCTATCATTTAAAAACTATCTCATTGGAAATGAAACCAATCAATCTTAGATCTAAAATCGACTGAGGCATAACAGTAGGCATAACAGTAATGTAACGTATCCATGCCTAGAATGATATCAAAATCTACCATCTAATATTACAAGAATTGCTAAGGTGACTTTCTAAGAGATTGTGACATGGAAATTTTTTTATCATTAGCAATAAGTTTCTGAAGTTATTGAAAACCTAAGTGTAAATATAACATAGAGAATCAAGAATCTGACTTAATTATTTTGACCTAATGGGTGAAACAAACCCAGTAGTGAAATCCCACATACCTAGCGGCGAAATCTTCACAGAAATCCTTTAATTTTGGGGTTGAAACATTGAAGAACAATTTTGCTTGTTCTTGGGAGTTTTGATCGAATGTTGCTCTTCTTTTTTCTCGTGAATGAGGGTTCAGGGTAAGTCTGACTATGTTATTAGGCTTAAATTAAGTAAAACAACATAGTTTAGGCATAATACGCCGAAGTGTAAGTGCCCAACGCATAGGAAAAAGACCTAAATAACCATAACATAAAAAATGTTGAAGGCCACCCAAGGCGGAACCTACCAGCCGTTGACCTACACACCGTAGGTGGGGTCATAGGTTATGTTTCCCCCAAGGGATTTACTAAAATGAATATAACTATTTACTCTGAGATGGGATTTTGCAAACTCAATGTGTAGAATAAGATGATTAAATTTTCTATAATTTGGTAGGTTAGGGTCTACCTAATTCTTCTTCTGCTAAGACTTATGACAATTTGAAGATGATCTAACAAAAATTTCTCTATAACTAGTTGATGACCCTCACCTACGGTCCATCGGTTCAACCACGATTAGTACTGGTCTACCGTGGGTGGGATCAGTGACCATCAATATTTGGTTCAACGTTGTAAACCAGCTACGAACCGTATGTCTGACTACAACGTGTTAGTAGATTCTGTGGTTCGTGAACTAGCTCACAAAAGCTGCAGCTTTTTCTATTTTCTCAAATTTTATGTGTTACATTACTATTATGAATAAACTAAAATAGAGAAATTAAATATTTTATCTTCATGATCTTACGAATATTCCAATTAAAAATTCATTCAAAATTTTACTCTTTATTAATAAAAAGTTATTACTTATCCCTTGTATTAAGTAATAAATTCTACTAATGAATTTTACAATTTCTATTTCTGATAATCGCTTTTTGTAACTGCATTCATGCTATAATTATTGTATGCTCCTTTGAGCTTATATTACTATTGAACTCATCCATTGTCAATCTCTTCATATACTTTGCCTTATTTATAATCATATTTGTGTTATACCCAATTTTAACTCGAGATTAAATGATGTACAATATATTAGTGAACTAGGACACCTATTTTGCTAAAGATGTGCTAATTTAACTTTGATTACTGTTCAACGTTAGGAAATTATAGGTAATGTTCTAATTACCTTGAACATTAGACACACTTTAAATTCCGTTAAAATGATAAGTTGGTCCAAACAAAGGTTTATTAGTTAAAAAAAACTAATTTAAAAGGAATATGTTATAAATCCTTATGATATGTATCATTCAAATAAAACCTTCATCATTCGTAACAAATCAGAAAAGAAATGAAATCAAAGTTGATCAAGGAAACCTTTATCCAAAACATGAAAACATATTCATCTTTAGTAAAAGCCCAAGTCCCCTTTTTTTGAACGGTTCAAAACTTCGAACCAAACTTGTTCATTATACAGTTCATGACCAAAAGCATTTCAGTGAAGGGATTTAGTCTATTTTTCGTAAAAAAAAAAAAAGGTAATGGATCTAAGCAAGATGTACAAGTTTGTTTTTTAAAATAATTGTCAAAAAAAATGAAAATTCTAACATATGTAATATATAAAGATTGAAGTAGACAGTCTTAAAAAGTAGAAACGCCAAAGAGCAAGTACGTGTCATATAATATAAAGTCAAAATATCAGCACGAACACAAACATAATAAAGTAATGACTAACTTTTCCATGTCCATATTGCATGATATTTTGAAGAAGAGGGAAACACAAAGGGGAAGAGATGATGCTCCCTTTCGAAACGAGCAATGGGGATGAGTCTTCAAGTAAGACCTTTTGCACGGTAGAAGTCTTTTTTGAAGAATTCAATTAGCATTGAAGGTATTCATGTAAATAATGAGAGAGCAAGGAAACTAGTAGAAGAGTGTTAAACTTCAAATTATAGTGAATAAATCCAATATGGATCTAAGTAAAATTGTTAATTGATATACAATTCAAAACAAAAAAATGTGCAAATACCTACCATGATATTCCTCCTATAATAGCAAAAACTAAACAAAACTCTGAACAACCAAGCCATTATTCATGTCTTTTAAGCACAAAATTAAGTCACATTTTTTATCCGACATCCTTCCACATTTAACACCGTTCTCAGTAAACAATTTAAAACGAAACCTATACATAAAACTCTACTAACTAGTGGATTAGAGAAAGAGCTTAAAATCTATGTTCTTTTGCCCATAAATATAAGATAAAAATCTATAGAGCATGATCATGGGCTTTCTTTCACTAAGGATTTTTTAAAAGAATATATAACCAGCAAAACTAACTAAGCAAGAACAGTACTCACGTCTTTTAGACATATTTTTACATATGAGTACATGAGATGAAAAAGTTTATCATATAAAGAAATAACATGGACATTTAACATGCACCAACAAACGTATTTCAAGTGAAGATTCAATCACAAAATGAAACCATTTCTCAAGTTAATGACACGGTAAAATGTGAAAGGAATATGCATTCATATATACATAGAGATCGAAGGATAACCAACTATATTTTAAAGCCAGATAAAATTATTGTGACAAAAAAACAGAGAAAGGGAGAGGCCGGATGTCACCTGCTATCATATATTTATGTCAAAGAGAACCCTAGGCACGCCTACATAGCGCCACCACAAGCTAGAATTTCCTTTTAAATTAATTTTTTTCCAAAAGTATCCTTCTCCTTTTCTGAAAACATGTGACTTTTATGTAAAAATGTGACTTTTATGAAGACTTATGACTTTGATAAAGACTTACTCAAAAATAGTCATCATCTTTCATGAAATGATACGACTTTTATGAAAAATTGTGACTTTTATGAAAAATTGTGACTTTTATGAAATTTTGCGACCTTTATGAAAAGTTGTGACTTTTATAAAAAGTTGTGACATTTATAAAAGTTTTTGACCTTTCCAAATAGTCGTAACCTTTATGATAAGTCACAATAAATATTTGTTCAAACTACCATTTGTTTTCAATAAATGGAGATGTTTCCTCTCATTTTAAAACAACAATATTTTGAACCGCTTTTACTTTTTCTTCTTCATCATCAATATTTTATATTTGTGTACTTTGCTCATGTTGAGTGACTCATTGACACCATTTCTTATGTTGGAGATCATGGTACGTATTATATTGTCATGAATTTATGTTTATGTTACTAAGGTTAAATGATAAGATGCAATAATTTTCATTTTCCTTTACATTATTAATCTTTCTTTTAAGATATTAAAGTGTTTTGGTTTTAGTAACCGATATATTTTAAGTATTATTTAATTCCCATGCGAAGAGCGAGTAATTTTATGTTAATTCTTTTGGTAAATCTCCACCAAGTTCATTCTCTCTGTAAATTTACACAAACTTTTTCCTTTATTTATAGGTCAAAGTCTCATATGTTATCAAAAAAGAAAAATGAATGTACAATTAAAATCTATGTTTTATTTATTTCTCAACAAAAAAACTACTACCTTGTCTATTTTTCTTTACAAATGTTCTGCTGGGTAGCAGATCTTCACCCTTCAATTGAGTAGTTTCTATTTTTAGTAAGTACCAATCAATTTTTTGTGAGCTGAATGTGGGGTTACACTAATTCTGTCTCCAATAATTGTTGTTGCAATGAAAATGTATGCACTTTTTTAAAACTAATATTCACGTTTATGACTCACCTACAAATTAGTTTATATTTTCCTATCCTCTACTTTCAATTAAAAATGTACCCTAGCAACTTACAAATATTCCACAACATAACAATGGTATTTTGAAATCGAAAAATAAACTAGAGTTCATTAAATGATTTGTTATAGGTCTGATTATGTTTATACAATTTTCATTCTCAATCTTTTTTTGCATTGCTACAAATTATTTAGCTTTTAGGTGTTTCTGATATGCTCATTGCTGCGTAAGTATAGGAGACAAGAAGTTATTTTTTTCCCTCCTTGGCAATGTGCTTTTTTGTAATTTTTCTTGCGAATCATGTTGATACTAATCAACTTTAGCAAGAGGGAATCTCAACTTTTAGAACAATTATTCGAGAATGTATGTCATATAATTGTCAGATGAGACGAGGTATATCCCATACATTTTGCATTTCCTTCAGCCATACAAGATACCTTTACTGTAAATGGTGTACAAAGTCAAAAAGATAACCATCCGAAGTAAACTTAATAAGGATCATTACAAAGTCTGCAAACATGCATATGTACTGAAAGAAGGATATTTGGAGTTCCTCAGTATGCTTACTCTTGTATAAGTTTTACTCTGTCTTAATTTTGATCGTTGATGCCTTATTGAATTGTAAAGGCAGATTGTTTTGGTTGACAAATGATTTTCCAGGCCGTAGTTTGTGACTTTGAAGGGCAAGGAAATAATGGTTGACATTTAAGCTGACATATGCAAGGAATTTGAAGTAGTGCACTTGAACCTTTAAAATTTGAAGGAATAGTCACATTGCATGAAGCTTGACAATTTTACTGTCATCGAGTGAGGTTTTGACTATTTACTTTGCATTATTTTTTACAATTGTAATACAGGTAAAATGATATGTTTATTCCTCTTAGTCCAGTGTTTAAACGATGAATGGTAGTTATAATTTCTCTGTGTTTTTTATCTTTTGTAGTCTTTGTTATAAATGAAATTACAATGTTGGACTCTCATTACTTTGTGAGGGCAGACTTTCCGGATAATAGGTGAATTCACATGTCTTAGGTTTTTTTCAATTATATAAAACTGATTAATAATTGTTTTGTTTTGTTTGAATGTTGTTTTCCTGTTTATGTTTCAAGTTCAAATAAAGTCATAGTTATTCAATATATCTCTTTTCAAAACAGTTAAACCAAATAGCCTAAGAATGTAACATATTAACAAACTTTTGTAAATTAGAGATGTTTCATCAGGTAGAGTTTTCATAATCATTTTCACGTATTCAACCACACACAAATATTTGTGTAGTAATTCAAGGACATTATTTCCAAATTAACTCATATCTAATATAGAAGAAGATAACAGAAAAATTTGAGGCAAATGAAATATTTAGTAAGTGAAAATAGAAAATATTTGCGTTGTCAAAGTAATCATTGAAATATTTCTAGCGAATAGTATTTTTGGTTATATTTGAAAATAATTAAGATAGCCCCATGCTTTACCACATTTTAAATGATTCATTTGCAATTTAACATTTGAAATCAAGCTTAAGTGTTTGTCAATATCTTATCCCGCAAAAAAAAAATGACGACAATATCATAACATTCTAATATTCTATTAAATAAAGTTCACAAATATAATGCAGATTATATTGTTGTAAAGAAGTCTATTTTCATGGATCCAAATTAGTTAGACCCAACATAAATAAACATGTTTTTTTTTAAAATTAGATTAAAAATCGCAAAGCTTTAAATGTTTTGAATGTACTACTCGAAACCAAAACAAGTAAAAATGTCTTTTGACAATGCAAATTAGTACCATACACGATTTTGAAGGACTTGTTGTGACGTTAATTCAAATGGTCATACATTATTTCATTAAACTCAAAAGAGATGTAAGTTAATAGAGGTAGTCTACTACCGTGCAAAGCGCGATTAGTTTGCCTAGTTTATAGTAATGGACTAGGGTTCTTCCTGTTGTAGTTTTGGCCGTTCAAATTCAAAAATCTACGTTTTGATTCTTTATTTAAGATATTTCAAATGTATTTTGGCCTCTTGTTTACCAAATTAAAGAAGAGATTTGAATGACAAAGCGAAAGATAAGAGAGCGTCTTATTTTCTCAAATGAAAATTGAACCAAAATAACACTTGTGATATAAGTTCTTTGTGGAAATTGATGGTGTTAGTTTAAAAAAGAAAGGGATAGAGAAACAAATCTTACTTGGTTTGTTCGAGTTGAGGCAAAGTGAATTCAACAGGCTATGTCTTCGATTAAATTCTTGAGAATTTAGAGTGCCTCCTGTGGAGTACTCCCAACCACAGCTTGTTGCAGATTTTGATGAATCAAGGACACTCAAGCAGATTTGGCTTTGGCAACCACCACGACAGACGAAGTAGAGCTTGAATTTTTATTTGGGGATTTAGATTACTTACTAATTTTTGTTTGTTTTTGTCTTTTCATTTTCTTGTCTTTTCTAATTTAGGATTTGTTGGTCTGGGCCTTTATGAGGTCCGGTAATTATTTCATGTCAATAAAGGGCCTTTATGTCAATTATGATTTTTTAAAAAAATTATGTGGTTCCAACAATGTCATGTTTAACTAAAACTTAGAATTCTATAGGAAAATGAAGAATAATGTGGTTTTTTTTTTTTCTCTACAAAAAATCTAGGTTTTCTACTCCTCTCTACATTGGGAAGGAATCTCTACAAATAGAGATTCTCCTAACCTAGAAAATAGATGAACTAGTTTTCTATCATACTTGTCTACCCAAATATTGAGATATTTTGGATGTGAACTTTGGATCATTATAGAAGAATGAAAAATGGTTGTCTATCTTGTGGATTTGTTTTAAGATTTCTCTTATTTAGGGATACGTATAAAGGTATCTTCTCACACTTTAAGAGGTAATTATTTAATTAAATTTCAGCAAGTTTATGTGTTCTAGCATAATTTTATTTGCTTAAGCATAAACATATTGGATGTTTATAATTCAAGTAAGTTGTAAGAGTATAGTATGCTTCCGTTTTGAATATAATTTTCCAAAGAAAAAACGGACAAAAATAGATAAATCACAACCTCCATAACAAACATAACAATAGCTATGAAGAAGAATTCTCTATATTATAACTATAGAGACATTATGTCTAGTATGTTTGCTATTTGTGATAAATCCTCACATTTTTTTTTAATTATTTTGAGTTTCAAACTGAATAACTAGTATAAAGTGTTAAAATTTCATACTTTTGGACTAATTACATCAAATAAACTCCCCAATCTAAAAAATCTAGGATTTTTCCAAATACATAAATTCAGTTTTTTCATTGCTCTTGGATATATTCTTTGGTAGTCCGATAATTTCGAATAATACATTACTTAATGAGAGAAATGCATATGAAATGAGAGGGAATATGATTGAAATAAGAGTCCTTATTGAAATCAAATTTCAAGATAACAACTGACATGAGACCAAGCAGAACATATTACGGTCTAGGAAGAAGATATATTGTTGCAACTTCACCCTATGCAAATTAATTACCCGGATGCAGATCACTACAAATCGGTAACCATGATTAAGCTTGTTCAAAATTCAAACTTATACAAAATTCTTATACTAGTTGACCTTCCTAAATTTCTTGAAAATTATGATATAAGCTACAGTAATATTTTGAACGGTGAAGATATATGTCAATGGAGGGCGCAACGTTTACTTTCCCTAATGATATACATATTTCAGAAAGTATATAGTCCTTTCTACTTATAACAGTGCAAACAGTTGTTAGGTGTTTTCCCACACTTTGGACAACTTCGTTTTAGGTCTGGAGGCATTATTATTGGATTTTCGGTCTATATCAACAACTAACAAGTGTTTTTTCTTGTCGAATGTCGCTCAACACAGTATCATGTTCTATGTGAGTATGATACTTATATAAATGGGTACAAAAATGCCACAGTGTTGGAGAAAGTTAAATATCCCATGTATTGCCTTCATCTAGTGTTTCTTTGTGTCCATATGGCGTCCTCCTATTAATATAATGATTGCTGATTAGTCTTATACTGCTGCAAAAGGGTAGATGACATCAAAAGATTTATCATTGAAGGTACCAATTGCTTTCAATTGCATTTTTTCCTAAATAAGACTTAAAGTCAGGTTTTGATATTCCTTACAAAATTTTGTTTAAAACATCTCAAGTGATTATAATTTTGTACATAACATTATCTTGTTATTTCCATCAAACAAGAGAATCATC
This sequence comes from Solanum pennellii, assembly GCF_001406875.1. Taxonomy (NCBI): domain Eukaryota; kingdom Viridiplantae; phylum Streptophyta; class Magnoliopsida; order Solanales; family Solanaceae; genus Solanum; species Solanum pennellii. The sequence goes on from NC_028640.1 coordinate 27,842,831, forward strand.
AGAAGAGGAATCACCGGGAGGAGGAGAAGAATAGGTGTCTTTCTACTCTTCAATATTTTAATATTATTATAATTTGTTATTTCTATGTGTTTTAGAAGATAAATAAATATTCTACTAGACATGGTTATTGCATTTGGAGAGAAACTTCTTCATTTATTTTTTGCGCATTTCAAGCAAGGAATACCAATAGATGTAAGATATTAGCATTGCCTAACAAAGATATTTGAGGAATATTTCATTTTAAATTTGCTTGACAATATTTATTGCACCTTCTATTTTTGTTAAATAAAAATAGCATACTGCCACTTAACAATTAACATGGAGTTTTTAAATAGTAGATATAATTTTCTTGATATCTAAGTTTAATTTTTTGTAAGTCAACTAAAGTACACCAAAATGACAAATCCAAGGTTAACCATTTTCTCAACAATGTCTTTTTCAATTAAACATCGTCACATGTTCTGTTATTATTATTTTTCAATGTTTTCATATGCTCAATTGGAACAAGCCATATTTAGTATTCCAAAATGAAATTTCATGCAAGTTTAAGAGTATATCAATGTTCCCAAACTATAATATGATATGATACACTAATTGTGTGAGGCTTATTACTCTCAATATTATGCTTATACTTGTCCTTATTGATTTTGAAGAAGAATTTTCCATTATTCTATCTGGTCAAATATTGTGTAATGATATATATATATATACTAGATTCTGAGAATGTGCCTTGCACGTTTGTCCCTTATTATTATTATTAAATTTTTATATACAAAAAAGTTAAGTAAATAAAAAGATGCTTAATTTAACAATAGTAGTTTAACCATTTATCTTTTATTCGCTAAATAATAATAAATATAATATGAAGAACATTAAATAGATGATATATCTACTTATTTTTTGTTATCCTTCTCTCATTCTCTTTTCTTCTCATTTTGAATAGTGTAATTTCCTTGCTATGATAATATCAATCTTAGTAATTGGTTCTTAAAAAGCATATTAAAAATTTAATTCTCAAAGTGTTTTTACATAAATAGTGGAGAATGACTCTTCACATTGACCTTTTAATTTTAAAAAAAAAAATGTGTATGAGAAATAATTAACATTCAATAATTAGGCAGAAGAATATCACATTATCATAAATAAAATAATATCTCTAAGTCAAAAGTAGACATTCTAGTTTGGAAAATAATTACTACTAACTATTTATGGGTCCAACTCCAATCAATAATCTATAGATCGGAGTTTGACAATTTTCCAGCTATAGTAAAAATTTTACATCAACAATAAATAGTTTATTATCACAGTAGATAAACGTTAGATGCATAAAATTTATAAATGCTAAAAGATTTCGTCAATGTAGTACATATGCAAACTTCTGATAAAAACACTTGGTATATTACGAAACACACTTGAAGTCATTACCATGATTAATATGTCAATTATTTTTATCAGTATATCACATATACGTCTTCTTTTTAACCTTAAAAAGTACTGTACACATGATTTATGAAGAGAAAAGAATAATACTCCTTTTTTCATAACATTACTCTTTGAATAATTAATTTAAATTGAGCAATATAAACTTTTCAAAATGACTTATTCTAGATATATGATCAATTTGAGGAATGAATGTTCCAACAAACATATAATATAATAATAAGATCAATAAATTATACATATAAACGAAAAGTTTAAATAAAAATACAACCTCAAAATCACACATATACTATATAGAGTATGATCCATTCTTTATCTCCAATTAGGTGGCCATTTTATTTTAGTTCATATACATATGATTTCTCATTTAGTCATTATTCTCCCTACTCATAAATAATAATTTCAAAAATATATTTATACTAAAGTAGAACACTCTATCGAGAGCCAAATAAGCATGTCAAATGAACTAATTAATCTTTCATAAATATGAATTTCATCAGTAATTAAGATACATAGTAGAACATGAATTGTATATTACTATTTTAATCATGTAGGATACAAAATATTCTAATTAAATAACAAAATCATAAGAAATTACATGAACATATATAAAAAGGAAATATATAATACTTAGGACGGACAAAAAGGAGCGGATAAAAATAAAAAATAATTACTGCACATACAAAATGATTTGCAATGTTCATTTTTGCATGATAATCTCTCATCCTCTTCTTGTCATTTACATGAAGATCATGCTAGGTAATTTATAGAACTAGCTATGATGACCTTTAAGTAGATAATTAATTTGCATTAAATTAGTTCAATGATTTTAGTCCATATCAAATTTGTTTAATGGAACAACTTTTCAAATACTCCTGATTTTCACAATAGAGTAATTAATTATTAATGTACATTTGATTCATGAACCAATCTAAATGAGTTATTTATTAAATTTTTTAGTTATAGTTTATAATATTTGTTATATTATTTTAATATAAGGGTAAAATGGTAANTATATATATATATATATATAAAGATTTTTTTATCCATATAGAAATAAAAGTACTTGTGTTGAGCTGAGATGAAAATCATGTTTTGATGATTGACAAAATAAAAGAAGACCAGGTCCTTAGCAGGTCTGTACAGGAACTAGGTTGCAGTATTTCAAGTTACTAGTGTAAAATATATATTAGGTTGGAATAGATTTTCCTTTTATCAACAATTGTAATAAGTTATGATTGGTCAAACAATGTTACGTAGCTTCAAGTTAGGTCTTACTTCAATATCGTCTCATTTCTCGAGTCTCTCTTTCCAAGTTCCCACGAAACATGTAGCGGCAAATGTGTAAATATTACTGCATCCACAATATGGTACATTATAAATATATTAGTTAGGACTAATTATAAATAAATGTTTTCATACATAGTATATAAATATAAAGATATAACACATAGACCAAACTTAACTCATAAGCTAGCTCATGAATGAAGGATTTCAAATTCATATAAGCAAATCATTGGTAAAATCCCCAACTATTTTGGGGCTCTTAGTCACTCTAATGCACTATATATTCGCCCTTAAAAAGGGATCCCAAATGGGATGAACTTGACTATGATATCATCTAAATATATTGTTCTTTGACCTAACTTAACCTCAAAATCTAGATCATGAGAAAAGGATTGCTTAGGTCCATATAAGCCAACCATTTCGTTTCCAAACAAACATGGATTCTAAGGCACTATAACGCCTATTTTACAATCAACCCAAATTGATGGTGGAGAAGGAGACCGGATAATGTTGAACCTTGTATATTCCTAAGTAGAAATCCTCCCCCAGTAGCTAAATTTTTGTGTTGAAGTTTCATATCTTTACGTATCAGAGTGATGTGTATTTTGACTGTTGATATACACTCTAATTGGGCTTAGGCTTGAGCTTGTACGTGTCGGCAGATGTTAGAGTTCCACATTGGTTGGGTAATTATCTAATTGTCTTCTTATATGGACTCCATTTGTCATATCCTTAAATAAACAAAATTCACAAATTGATTAAATACAATTATAGTCATAAGCGAGATATAATTAATTTGAACGATATAGTATATGTTTATTTTTGTTTTCTGAATGAGAATTATTTATTATAGGGCCACATGTCTAATTCATTGATTGTTTAGCAAAATCTACAGAATCACTTCGGATATTTCTGTAATGAAGTTCTATGCAATTTAACACCAACTTGTTTAGGGCAAAACATTTATTTTTCTACCTTAATAGACTCAAAAAATAAAGTCGAAAGAAATAATGGTATGAGAAACTACAATAGAGCATATGAACATACTGGTCTATCAACGAGTGTAATAATGCCGGATGATATAGTGTAATAATGCCGGATGATATAGTGATGGAAATCATCTCCTGTTTTCCTTTGAAGTTTGTTGTTTAATGTAAACTTTTATCCAAAAAATTTGAAGGTAGGATATCTCATCCTGAATTTTCCAAAATTGTTCTAACATAAAAATATGACTACTACACAACATGTCTATTTAGTAGATGCTGGGAGATAAGTAAAAAAACTTACAAAAATCACCTCTACCCTTATAAATCAATCTGAAACGACGTTATATTTTGGCATAGAGATTGTGGGTTCATGTGATGGTCTAATTCTCATTGAGTTTTAGAGAATTCGGTGCTATTGTGTGTCCAATCCTTTAATTAAATAGAGTCAATTGATTCCATATCCGAATGCTCCTAGATACTATTTAGAAAAAATAGGCCTAGTTGTTAAATACCCTTATGCAGATCAATACATATTGGTAAGTACAAGTGACATGGTTGAAACAAATTTTCCTTACTTTAATCAGAGATTGAATTATTCTTAGTGACAATAGTGTTCTAGCTCTTGATACAAAAAAGAAAAGAGTATAGTCATTGACCCTCCCGACTTTATAAATCATTGTGTTCTTAGCTATGCAATTTTTTTTACTGATAGGTATATGAGTGGTAGCGATATATGGTTAGGGAGTGTGCAAAGTTTACCTACCTTTGTATTCTTTTTGAGACATTACATAGTCATTGGCAATTATGACAGAGAAAGGAATTCTGGGAGGGTTTCCTAAACTTTGGGCAACATTGTTTCAGGTTCGGATGGCCATATTATAGGCTTTCCATTATGGATCGGCAACCAGCAAGTGTCTTTTCAAGTAATACATCCCCTAAAATTTTAGAATGATCAATACAATTATGATACAAAAATCAATATGTACTATAATGTTGCAATTCTTGAAATAGTTGATTATTGCATGTATTGCTTCCACCAAATATTAGCTTGTGTCCATAAGACACACTCCAATTATGTAACGACCTCTCAAAAGGTGTATATTGCCGAAAAATTTAAAGACATCAGATGACTTATTATTGAAAGTACAAGTTTTTGAAGTTTAACACATTAGTCTTTCAGTTTATTCCAGAGAATCATATAAATGAGAAGAGTAGCTTCACCATTCTTTAGAGAATGAATATAATAATAATAGATGTGGCGAATGTACTTCATGTTTTTAACTATGAGTGTCAAACACCCATTATTTAATGTGATATAAAATAATAGAAGATTCTTTTTGATAAAGATCTGAGAACTCATTTGGGTGATATTGGTTTAGTGAATCTCGTTCCTGAATTTAGTAATGAATCGAAATTATTGTCTAGTGCATACGCCACATATATTATTATATTTCATTCTCTAAACTATTGATGAAATACTCTTCTCATGTATATCCTTCTCTGGCATGAACCAAAAGGCTAATGCATTAAAGTTCAACTAGTTGGTACCCTCGATAATAAATCTTCTGATGTCATCCAAGTTTTCAACAATATATGCCTTGCTAACAGCTGTTACATAATTGGAGCGAGTCTTTTGTGCAAAAGCTAAGGTTGGGTGGAAGCATTACATTGATATTCAAGTTATTCCAGGAGTGCAACATTTTAGTATACATTGATGTCGGAATCATACTCGTATAGATCATGATACTATTTTGAATGACAAGTACCAAAAAAGACACTTGCTTTCGATTGAACCAGACTGGAAAGCCTATATTATAGCCATCCAGATCTAAAACACAGTTGTCAAAAGTATAGGAAACCCTCCAATAAGTGTTTTCTCTATGATAAATGCTAAAGACTATGTGCTTTCTAAAAATGCATAGAAAGGTGAGTAAACGTTGCACCCTTCTTATCCATATACCGCTGCTACTCATATCCTTACTGTAACATCTCACAAAATCGAGATAACTAGGAAGGAGACGATATTTGGAAATAGTAATTTTTGGAATGAATTTTTGGTCAATTTCAAACGACCATATCATCTGGCTCAGGATGAGTTATTTGTACTTCCAGATATGTTCAGAATCCCCTTGTAACAATCTTTTCAATGCCCCTGAGTTTGTCAAATTTTGAGATCAGATGACTGAGTTATGCCCTTTGGAGGTTTGGGCTGTTGGATTAAGGAAATGTCCAATCAGCGATTTAAATGGTAATGTGGCGTTTTCCTTAATCAATTAAATTAATTCATTTTAGTGACTTAATTGGGGTAAAAATCATACTTGTTTAAGTTTAGAAAGATTTAGAATTCACGTTTTCGATTTCGGAGAAAGAACACAAAAAAAAGGAGAAGAGGAAAAGAAAGATTTCCAAGAACGAACGTTTGCTTATGGATTTCTTTTGGGGTGATCCCTAAAAATGTTGTAAGAGTCCCTCTGTGACATAAAATCATCTACATGTCGAGGGGAGGAGGCGTACTCCACTGTCTTAAAAGTTGATTTCATAAATAAATTATTTAAGAGCATCTCTGCGTCATAGACCTGTTTGAGGATGGTGATTTCATCACTTTTTTAAAGATTAGATATTCGGAAAGTTTCCTAAACATCATGGAGTCCTTCCAAACACAAATCAATATCTTTGAATCATAATTCAATTCAAGGATCAATCAAGAGTCAAATTCAAGAAAGAGTTAAATGATCAAGGTGAAAAGTCAAGTGAGGTTCTTCAATGTTTTCAAGAGTCAAATGTTCTAGATTTATTTAAAAGGCTAAAATTTCAGGTTAAGCCAAATATAAAATATCTAAGTTCATTTCTCTAAAGCTATCTGGGACTAAGTATTCCGGAACACTTATAAATGTTTTCACATTTAAGATAAGAGGAAACAGAGATTTTCAAAAGAGTTTGTGAAAGAAAAGGGAACATTGATCCCAAAAGAGAGATTTTAAGTTATGTTTTGAGTAATTATATCAAACCAAAGAAAGAAGTTTCTTTAAAAACATATGAGCTAATTATATTTTTTGGGAGAAGTATTTAGAGCACCGATATGGGTATGCAAGTTCATATTAATTCAAATCTACATCAACCATGTAGTCATCATGGGTATCAAAGGGTCATACTTTTTAGATGATCAATTAAAATAAGCTCGTGGATCCACTATGTTAAGTAATTCTATGCGACGACAAAGTATATGATATTGTTGGCGGAAAGAAGAAGACGTTGTATCACCACTTCGGCTCATAGTAATGGTTGTCGGTTGAAGAATCTCCTAAGGAAACTATATTAATTTATCTAACAAGTAGAGTTCAGTTTGTTATTGCATTCCTTTAACGAACTAAGTTGTTAACACTGTTTTACAGGCTTTATATATATAAATATATATATATATATATATGTGTGTGTGTGTGTGTGTGTGTGTGTGTGTGTGTGTGTGTGTGTGTGTGTGTGTATGTATTGCATGTGTCTTATTTCTTTATATTGAGTTAAGTAATTCATTAGTTGAGCAGAGTCAAGGTAAGTGTTCCTTCTTACTCTATTCAATCTTAAGTTGTTTTTAGAATTCCAACTCACATACTCATTCTGTCAATGTATTGATGCCAATTAATGTATCATATTATGATACAGACACATGTAACCAGGATCATCATTCACTGGCTCATTGATCTAGCTTGAGCACATAGAGTATTGGTGAGCCTCCTTGCATTCCGGAGGACCCTTTTTATTTTCTTTGTAGTCTAGTTCATAAGGATGTTGTGTGTTTTTTCCCAAAAACCATCTATGTTTTTTTAGAGGATTCATAGATAGTTAGTAGTTCATTTGTCTTTACATTGTCAATCCATGTTAAAGACCTGGGTTGCCATTTTTTGCCAAGTTGAATGTTATTTCTTTTTAACATTTTGAGTTATATTATTTAGTTACTTGAGTAATTCAAGTTGATTATTTTAATCATCATAGATTCTTTCGTTGAGTTAAGTTAACCAGACCAAGGGTTCTCTAAGGGGACAACAATGGTCTTTTACTGCTAGCTATGCCTAGGGTATAGGCTTGGCGCATCACAAACTTGGCATCAGAGCCTAGAATGTGAGAGTCCTACGGAGTCTATGAAGCAATGTTTGTAGATTCCCAGTTATCGGTGTGAAGTGTATCATATCTATAATTAGGAGGCTTCAACATTTAGAAATTTCTTCACTTCATTCATATTATTTTCATGCGTAAGAGTTTTATCGCTAAAAAGTTTCCCTCTAATTCGTATTTGCGCATTTTTTAAAATTACAGTGCCTCCAAGAAGAGAAGTCAGAGGTCGTCCAGCTAGAGGAATGTGGAAGAGCTACAACTAACTTTATGCAGATGAAGTGCAATCACAAGGAGAAGTCACTAATGCTGAATTTCGTGAGGCTATCCGGATGTTGACTCAAGCGGTGACTAATCAAACTGGGTAGCAGAGAGGAGCTCAACAAGAAGAGGCTGATCCTTCAAGGACTCGTGAGTTCTTGAGTTAATGCTCCTAGCTTCACTGTTTCGAGAATTGTAAAGGGCTAAGAGAATTTCCTTGATGAAATGAAAAGGTATTCGGGGTGATGCATGTTGCTGATATTGTGAGAATTGAGTTATCTTCATATCAGATGAAGAATGTTGCTAGGACATGGTTTGAACAATGGAAAGCATTTAGAGTTGTGGGTGCACCGCCTGCGAGTTTTTCATGTTTTAAAGAGGCTTTCTTGGGGAGATTATTTCCCCTAGAATTAAAAGAGATTAAAGTACGGAAATTTCTTACACTTAAAAAGGATTCTCTAAGTGTTCATGAATAGGTGTTGAAGTTCACCCACTTATCTAGTTATTCTCCAAAATATGAGGATTAGAATGAGTTTGTTTGTTGCTTGCTTAGGCCATCTATCAAGCAAAGAGGTAGAGCAGCGATGTTGATTGGAGACATGGACATATCAAGGTTGATGGTTCCTGTGCACCAACTTGAGGAAGAGAATCTGAGAGACACGGAAGAATTTAGAAGTAAGAAATCAAAGGCATAGCTGAGTCGTGGCAGAAGAAAGATAGTGTGAATTGTTCGTCCTTTCATAAGCAAAAAGGAAAAACACCATCAGATGCTAGCTCACTTGCACGCAGAAACAATGATGAGTATGTCACTCCCCGAGCCTACACACTGGGCGGGACTGGCACTCGATGACAATTGGTGGACTTGACCGAACCCTTGGTCTTATTTACTTAACTCAATGGAAGACAACAATCACTCTTTTAATGATAAAAGAACATATCTCAACTGCATAACAAAATAACGTGGAATGTCTTAAAGATTTAAACATTTAACATGGAGAAAATGGCAACCCAAGTATTTAACATAAGAATAAAAATGTAAAGACTATCAACTACTAACTGTCTATCAAGCCTCTAAATTTACAAAGATATATGTTGAGACAAACCCCACAACGTCCCATTGAATTGACTAGAAAGACATAAAAGAGGCTCACCAGCTGACTCTGGAGTGCTCAACTGGATCAACGGTGCGCTGGATGCCGATCCTCGTTATTTGCGTCTGCATCATAATACGATGCATGCCAACTGGCATTAGTTTATTTAATGTACGAGTATGCGAGTTGTAAAAGTAATACAATATAGGCTAGAAAGAGATTTTAAAGAAAAACTTACCTTGACTGTTCTCAACTCATGAGTATTTACTAAACTTATTTTATTATAAAGCTGATTTAAACAAGTGCAGTATAAAGAAATGTTGTTTACAAATATGCTTTAAAATTTTTGTGTATGCAAAGATGTAAGAAACTCTGAAATTTATTTAAAAATACAATGAACTGGTGGTGTATATGAAAATACAATATATGCTATGGGAGTTTCTCTAACGGACAACCATCACATAAGAGCTATCCATCTATAGTGACGATACATCGATCTACCTCACGCTGCCAGCGTATCCTATAACCGGCAAAAGGTCTAAGACATGAACTACCTAATGGACCCACTAGTCTACTGTGAAAAGGGTTCATCTAAAAAGTATGCACCTTTTCTTCCCATGGTGGCTACATGATTTATGGGGTTTTGTAGTTGTCTGAAGTATCCATCATATCCGTGCTTAATGCTATTCCCAAAAATATTCTTGCTCTTATATTTTAAGAACATACTTATTCTGTGGTTTTTCGATTAGTGCTCAAAGCTATCTTGGAAATCATAGTTTCCATGCCTGCTTCTTTTAGAAAGTTAAAGTTCTTTTCTGAAAACTTGCCTTAAGGCTCCTTGTAAATCAAAGTTTTCTTACTAGTTAAATATTAAAACATTTCAAGTCTCTTTTGGAATACATAGTCTCCTTTATAACTTTGAATAAAAGAATTTCAACTTCATTTTTTACTAATTTCAAAACATAAGTCTTAAAACAAAGTTAAAATGCTTGAAAAAGACTTGTGAAAAACTTGAGATGACTCCGCTCGTTTGACTTTTGATATCTCTTAACTTTAATTCTTAACTTCTCTTGACTTGACTCCAAATTGATCCTTGAATTGAATTATAGATTCGAAGAATTAAATTCGTGTTTGGAAAGATTTCATGATATTTAGGAATGATTATAGATAGCTAAGTAGGAGAAAAATCCAAAAATTAGAATTTGAGGGTGGGTCTGCGTCACGGAGGCATAATCTAATTTTGGTTCCGAAAAATGACTTTTGAGGAAGAACACCTTGTGTAAGTTCCGCATTGCGGAGGTGAAATTTCAAATCTGTGTGTTGGACGCGCTACGTGGGACCAGGTCCCAAGTTTGCCCACCGAATTTTCTTCTTTTTTTCTTTCCCCAATTCACCCATACTCAATTCTCTTTCTTAATTCTCTTTTAGATAAAGATACTGAATGTACCTAAGAACCTAACCCAAAATGTGTCCATAATGCCACGTAACGAATTCAATAACTTCACAACTCAAGTAATTCAAGAACAAAAACATGAATTAAAGAAAAGTGTATCAAGAGATCATTATTTTAATGATTTTAGGACGAATCCAAACTAAAATAATATGCTTGTCATGTGGGAGAAAGATCCCAATGTAATGAGATCCTCACATACCTGTTTGATGCAAGTTCCTTAGCGAAGACAACAACATTCTTGGTTGATCTTGATGATTTTTCCCTTTCCCCCTTCTTCTTTTCTCTTCTACTTTTTTCTTAGCCCTAGCCTGAAAATTCTAATTTTCTAAAACTTACCAAGTTGATTCATGACCAATATTAAAATCCGAAAATCTGAATAAACTAATAGAGGTAGCTAAAAGACTAAAATACCCTTAAAAATCCCGAATTGGGCATTTTATTAATTCGACAGCCCAACTTCTGAAAGGCGTATATCCCTCATACGATATCAGAATTGTGCAATCTCGGCGCCGTTGGAAAGATCTTTCCATCCAAAACAATAAATTCCTCAAACAAATATCTAGGTATAATTTATGACCATTTGAATATGACTAAAACTCACTTTTTTATCCTTAGTTAATTTCGCAGATTTCCTTATACTTTCAGAAACAAACTATTTCCACATTTTACACTTCCTTCTAGATCCTTCTAGTTACGAACGTTATAATATCTCCCCTTAGGAACATCAGTCCTCAAATGAGGTTACTCCTACTATGCTAAGGGTAGTAACATCTAGTTCAAACACCTAACAAGCAAATTCCACAAACAACATGCTTACTCATAATTTAGATAGTACTAATAAGAAAATTAGTACCTTGGTATGCATTTTCTCCGGATTAAAAGAGGTGTGGATATATTTTTTTCATATCCTCCTCTTCTTCTCAAGTATATTCTTCAATAAATTGGTTCCTCCAAAGAACATTGACAGATGCAACTTCTTTTGTCCCCAACTTGTGAACTTGGCGATCTAAAATCTCGATTGGAATTTCATCATAAGATAGAGTATCCTTGATCCCAATTTTTTCAGTTGGAATGATCATTGAAGGATCGCGCATGCACCTCTTCAACATTGAGATGTGAAACACTGGATGAACTACTGCTTACTCTAGGGGTAGCTCTAACTCATAAGCTACAATACTTATTCTCTTGGAAATCATATAAGGACCAATATATAGGGGACTAAGTTTCCCCGTATTACTAAACCTCATAACACTCATTATGGGTGAAAATTTTAGATATACTTAATCATCCACCGCAAACTCGAATGGCCTTCTCCTCACATCTGTGTAGGACTTTTGATGACTCTGTGTCATTTCAATCTCTCAAGGATCACCTTCACCTTCTCCATGACTTGATGAACTAGATCTGGTCCTATCAACCTTGCTTCACCCACTTTGAACCACCCAATAGGAGATCTGCATCTTCTCCCATGAAGAGATTCATATGGAGTCATTTGGATGCTCGAATGGTAACTATTGTTGTAACCAATCTCGATGAGAGGTAGTTGATCATCCAAATTCCCCTTGAAATCGGTCACACAAGCTCTTAACATATATTTCAAGGTATAGATAGTATACTCTACTTGTCCATCAGTCCGAGGATGAAAAGTTGTGCTTATGTTAATTAATGAGCCAACCCTTTCAGGAAAGACTTCCAGAACTGTGCAGTGAATTGTGAACCTCTATCTGAAATAATTGAGACTGGGACTCCATGAAGGCTCACCACCTCCTGAATTTTGTATAACTTCACATAATCCTATGCCGAATGAGTGGTCTTTACCTGCAAGAAGTGGGCTGAATTTGTCATTCTATTGACAAATCAAATCATGTTGTCTACGAGACCTTGGTAACCCAGTGATGAAATCCATGGTAATCATCTCCCACTTCCATTGCGAAAGTTCTATATTCTGATCCAACCCTACAGGCCTTTGGTGTTCCACATTGACTTGTTAGAAATTTGCGCATTTGGCAACAAATTCAACAATGCCCTAATTCATGCCTTCCCACCAATATACCTTTTCCAAATTGCAGTACATCTTTGTGGAACACAGATGAATGGAAAATTTGGAGTTATGAGCTTCCTCTGTGATCCTCTCTTGTAGTACATCCACTCTAGGTACACAAAACCTACCTTGATTATTTAGCACACCATCACCCACATGTTCAAAAACCAAAACTCTTTGCTTATGAATATTTGTCGTCAAGTCAAGCAAAATGGGTTCTTGGTCTTGCTTCTCTTTCTTCAGACCCTAGTGGTGACTCAACACCATTTGTCACAACTATCCCTCCTTCTGTGGAATCCATAAGTCTGAAAGTTAGGTGTTCAAGTCTATGCACATCCTTGTCGAACTCCCTCTTATCTTCTTCAGTATGGGCGGTGCTCCCATGGATAACCTGCTTAAAGCATCACCAACAACATTAGCCTTACCTGGGTGATAAAGAATGCTCATGTCATATTCCTTGAGTAATTCTAACCACCTCCTCTGTCTAAGATTGAGTTCTTTCAGGGTGAACACATATTGTAAGCTATTGTGGTCAGTTAATACGTCAACATTAACATCATACAAGTAGTGACCCCATAATTTCAAGGGAAAAACTACAACAACCAATTCTAAAGCATATGTTGGATAATTCTTCTCATGAACCTTCAGTTGTCTTGAGGCACAAGCTATAACATTTCCATTCTGCATTACTACACAACCCAAACCAACTCTATATGCATCACAATATACTACAAAACCTTGTGTACCTTCCGATAAAGTCAAAACTGTGGCAGTAGTCAACCACTTCTTAATTCTTAAAAGCTTTCTCACAAGCTTCAAATATTGAAACTTCATTGTTTTTTTAGTCAACTTAGTTGAAGGATACGAAATGGATGAGAAAACTTCTACAAATCTTCTCTAGTAGACATCGAAACCCAACAAACTCCTAATATCAATTGGAGATGAAAGTCTAGGCCAATTCTACAATGCCCCCATTTTTTGGGTATCAACTCTAATTTCACCATCGGAAACTATGTGACACAAGAATGCATTATATTCAAGACAAAACTCACACTTAGAGAACTTGGCATACAACTATTTATCCTTCAAAATCTGAAGAACTATTCTTAGATGAATAGCATGATCTTTTTCATTCCTTGAATAGATTAGTATGTTATCAATGAAGATGATAACAAACATATCTAAATAAGGTTTAGAGACTCTATTCATAAGATCCATGACTATTACTGGTCCATTTATCAAACCAAAGGAAATGACTAAAAGCTTATAATGCCCATATCTGGTTCTGAAAGCTTTGTTTGGAATATCGCAGTCCCTTACTCTTAACTGATGGTAGCCTAATCTGAATTCAATTTTCTAGAAACAACAAGTACCCTGAAGTTAATCGAAAAGATCGTCAATCTTTGGAAGAGGATATTTATTCAATATGGTAACCTTGTTTAGTTAGCGGTAATCTATACACATCCTAAGGGAACTATTTCTCTCTCACAAAGAAGACCGGAGCGCCCCAAGGTGAGAGACTTGGTCGAATAAAGCCTTTCTCTAACAGGTCTTTCAAATTCTCTTTTAACTCATTAAAATCGACTTTTGCCATTCTATATGGCGGAATAAATATTTGACGAGTAGAGGGAATAAGATCTATACCGAAATATCTCTCTCTCTCTCTCTCTCTCTCTCGGGAGGGACTCCAGGAAGATCATATGGAAAGACTTCTTTAAACACTTTCACTACTGGAACTGACTAAATAGGAGGTATCTCAATGCTAGAGTCATTAACTCGGACTAAGTGATAGACACACCCCTTAAAAACCAACTTCCTCGCCTTATAATATGAAATAAATTGACCCTTACGCACTTCTGAAATGCTTTTCAACTCTAAAATGGGCTCATTTCGAAATTGAAACTTGACTACTCGAGTTCAACAATCAACTGAGGCATAACAGGCAAGAAGCCAATCCATACCAACAATGAAATCAAAGTCTACCATGTCAAACTTAGTTAGATAAGCCATGGTACTCTTGTGATTGATAGAGACAGGACAATCATGATAAACACTTTATGCAAGGATGGATTCACCAATAGGTGTTGAAATAATGAATGGTTCGCTAAGTTGCTCATAAATAATATTAAAGCTCATAGCAACATATGAAGTTACAAAAGATAAATTTTCTCTTGGGTCTAGCAATGCATAAACAGTAAGTCAAAAACTTGAATCATACCAGTGACATCGTCTAGTGAATTCTCATGTTATTGTCAATTTTTGAGAGCATACAAGCGGTTTGTTCCTCCGCCAGCACCAGAAGTAGTTCCTATAGGTTCAGCCCTATCTTATGGAGCAAGTGATGAAGATTGTGCTCTATTGCCCGCATTACCACCCCCTTGCTTGTTCTTTTGACACTCCGTCAAGAAATTCCCGGTCTAACCACACTTGAAGCAACCTGTTGAGCCCTCACGACAAATACCAGAATGATTTCTACCACAAATGGTGCAGACAGGAGGCTTACTACCTCCTTTCACCGTACTACCTTGTAATATACAGGCTTAGCTCTGGAGTTCTGACCATGATGCTCAACTCTGTCTCTGGGCGAGGTGCACTAGTAGATGATGGTGCAGGACCCTTTTGTTTATGAAACTGTGTTCAATTTTGAACCACATTTTTGCTTCCTAGACTCATTCCCAGTCTTGGCTTTCTTGATTCTGTACTCCTCTCTGTCTCTGAGCTTCAATTTTTCAACTTGCTTCACATATACCATTAATCGGTATATGTCCATGTCAACGATCAACATTACAGCTGTACCATGTTTACTAGATGCACAATCTAGAGTAAAGAAGTCCCATACCTTGTCCTTCTTAAGCTCTCCAGGATGGAAGCTCCCCAAGAAAGCCTCTTCAATGGAAGCACAGCTCACAAGTGGTGCATCTTCATCTTTGTTCTTCTTCCACTAATTGAACGAAGTATTAGCCACATTCTTCAATTGATATGCATCTAATTCAACTCTCTCAGCATCTACCACATGTATCACATCGAAAACCTTCTTCAACTCTTCAACAAAGTTTTTGGATCCTCGGTAGTGCTCGAGCCGGTGAAACTGGGAGTATTCATTCTGACGAATTCACGAATACTCAAGGTATTATTCCTCTCCTGTCTAGCTCTTCTTTGTTGCCCGACTAGGTTAGTAACTATTTGGATTAACATCCGGATAGCCTTACCAAACTCAATATTTGTAACATCCCCTTGAGGTTGCACATTCGGGGCATTAGGTATCTTTGGATCTTCAACATTCCTTCTAGAGGGACGGCATCTTGCGGATTTTTGTGGACGTATGATAATCTAAAACACACTTAAGCACAAATAAGAGAGAGACATTTAGAGATAAACTCTAAAGAACGAAAAGGGATATGAAAAATGAAAAATTCATACATGTTGTAGCCTCTTAATCATAGATGTAGCGCACTTCACACCGAAGACTAAGACTCTACAGACACAACTTCATAGAATCCCTAGGACTCTTGAAATCTTTGCTCTGATACAAAGTTTATCATGCCCTGAGCCTACACGTTGCGATGGATTGGCACTTGGTGACCATTGCTACCCTAGAGCAAACCGTTGGCCTGGTTTATTTAACTTCGCAGAAGACAACAATCAAACATATAATTATAAAATAAATTATCTCAACTTCATAAGAAAATAACTGGGAATGTCTTAGATATTTAAACATTCAACATGACCAAAATAGCATACCAAGATTTTAACATAAGAATAAAAATATAAAGACTATTCAACTACTAACAATCAATGAAGCCTTTAAACTTACTAAGATTAATTTTAAAAAACCTCCCAACGTCCTATTGAACTAAATATAAAATTATAATTGATGTACTCTAGAGTGCAAGAAGGCTCACAAACTGCCTATGGAGTGCTCAACTGGATCAACAGTGTGTTGGATGTCGATCCACGTAACCTACATCTGAATCATAATAAGATGCAGGCCAACTGGAATCAGTACATTGAATGTACGAGTATGTGAGTTAAAATGCTAATAAAACATAGGCTAGAAAGAGAAATTAAAGAAACACTTACCTTGACTCTTCTCAACTCATTAAAACTTACTAAAATCATTTCTTTATAAAGTAGATTTAAGAAAGTGCAGCATAAAGAAAAGTTGTTTACAAACATTCTATAAACTCTGTGTGTATGCAAAGATACAAGAAACACTGAAATGTGAGTAAAAATACAATGAATTGATGTATATGAAAATACAGTAAATGTTATGGGAGTTTCTCTAACCGACAACATTCATATAAGAGCTACAGTGATGATACAACGATCTACCTCACGCTATCAGCGCATCCTATGCCCGGCCAAGGTATAAAACCAGAACTACTAATGAATCCACTAGTCTATTGTGAAAAGGGTTCATTGAAAAATTATGAACCTTTTCTACCCATGGTGAGTACATGGTTTATGGGGCTGGGAGTTTTCTGAACTCTTCCCTGTATTGATGCTCAATACTACTCCCAAAAATATGATTGCTCGTATGTTTGATAAAAATGTCGATTCTGTGGTTTTTGATTAGTTCTAAAAACAATCTTGGAAATCAAAGTTTCCCTGCCTGCTTCTTTTAGAAAGATATACTTCTTTTTAGAAAACATGCCCCAAGGCTCCTTGGAAATCAATGTTTCCTTACTATTAAATCTTAAAACATTTAAAATCTCTTTAGTAATACATAGTCCCCTTATAACTTTGAAGAAAAGAATTTCAACTTCCCTTTTTATTGAACTCAAAACTTAAGTCTTAAAACAAAGTTAAAATGTTTGTAAAAGATTTACGAAAAACTTGAAATGACTTATGTTATTTAACATTTGATTTCTCTTAGATTTAATCCTTAACTGCTCTTTACTTGACTCTTAACTGATCCTTGAATGGAATTATGGATTTAAGGAATTAGATTTGTGTTTGAAAAAAATCTCATGAGGTTTAGAAGTGTTTCTAGATAGCTAAACATGAGAAAAATCCAAAAAATTGAATTGAGGGTGGGTCCACGATGCGGAGGCATAAATTAATTTTAATTTTTAAAATATCATTTGAGGTAGAACACCTTGTGTAAGCCCCGCAACACAGAGCTGAAATTTTGAAACTACGTTTTAGACGCGCGACGCGTGACCAGGTCCTGGTTTCGCCCGTCGAATTTTCTTCTTCATTTTCTTCACCAATTCACCCAAACTCAATTATTTTTCTTAAATCTCTTTTAGATACAGATATCCAAAAAATGTACCTAAGAACCTAACCTGAAATAACTCCATAATGCGACGTAACGAATTAAAAAACATCACAACTGGGGAAATTGAAGAGCAATTCATGAATTCAAGAAAAAGGTATCAAGATATCAACATCAAATGATTTTAGGATGAATCCAAACTAAAATAATATGTTTGGCACATAGGAGGAAGATCCCAACATTATGAGAGTCTCACATACCTGTTCGAGGCAAGTTCCTTAGCGGAAACGCCAACGTTCTTGATTGATCTCTATGCTTTTGCCCTTTTCCCTTCTTCTTTTCTCTTATCCTTTCTCCTTAGCCCTAATGTGAAAATTCTAAATTTCTATAACTGACCAAATTTAGTCTTGACCAATATTAAATTCCTACAGACTGAATCAAATAATATTGTAGCTAAAATACTAAAATACCTTTAAAAATCCCGGTTTTGATATTTTCTTAGTTCAATAGCTCATCTTCAGAAAGGCGTATCTCACTCATACGATATCAGAATTGTGGAAACATGGCGCCGTTGAAAAGTCTTTCCAAGGTCTTTCCATCCATAACAAGAACTACCTATAACTCATTCTGCTCTAGAAGTTATGACCATTTGAAAATGACCAAAACTCATTTTTTTATCCTTAGTTAATTACCCACATTTCCTTATTCTTTCCAAAATTAAGTATTTCGAGATTTTATACTTCCTTCTTGTTCTTCCGAGTTGGAAGATGTTAAAGAGTACAATAGAAAAAATATTCAGAACTTTTGAGCTAGACCATATTGTCTCAATGAAGTGTGTCACAAGGAGGTAGTTGCGCTCCTACATGTGTTAAGTGTAGTAGAACGCACCCATGTAAATGTCGTGATGGCCAGAAAGCTTGTTTCAAATGTGGGAAAGAGATCCACTTTAGGAAAGAGTGTCCTAAGAATAAGCAAGGTAGTGGAAATCAGGGCAATACAGCCCAGTCTTCATCAGTTGCTCCACAAGAGAGGGAGGCATCTAAAGAAGCTACATCCGGTATTGATAGAAGAGAAAAGTTCCTCTATGCAATAACGAGACGCCAAGATCAAGAGAACTCTCCAGATGTTGTTACTGATATAAGAAAATTATTTGCCTTTGAGTTTTTTGCTTTGCTAGACCAAGGAACAAGTTTATCTTATGTAACCCCTTATGTTGCAAATAAGTTTGATGTTATGACTGATAGACTTTGTAATCCCTTTTATGTTTCTACATTTTATGGAGAGTCTATTTTAGTTGAGCGATTATATCATGATAGTGTCATTTCCGTCAATACAAAGACATCATGGCTGATCAAATTGAGTTGGACATTGTAGATTTTGATGTCATTTTAGGTATGGATTGGATTCGTGATTTTTCCGCCTCCATATACTGTAGAGCTCGATTTATTAAGTGGCAGATTCCTAATGAGCCAGTCATAGAGTGGATTAGTAGAAGCAATGCCTAAGGGTAATTTCATTTTGTATCTTAGGGCGAGAAAGTTACCTTCAAAGTGTTGTAGCTATCAATTAGTCCGACTTAATAAATCAAATGCTAAGTTACCTCCCATTCAGTCATTTCCTATAGTAAACAAATTTCCACAAGTCTTTCCTGATAATTAACACGGACCCTCCCGAGAGAAAAAATAGACTTCGGCATAGACATCATTCTAAATAATCATCCTATCTCTATTCCGCCATACTAATTGTCACCAGTAGAGTTGAAAGAACAGTTGAATGATCTATTACACAAAGGCTTTATTCGACCAAGTGTCTCACCTTGGGGCGCTTCGATCTTGTTTGTGAGAAAGAAAGATGGTTCCCTTAGGATGTGTATATATTACCATCAGTTAAGCATGGTTACTCTCAAGAATGAGAATCCTCTTCCAAAAATTGATGATCTTTTCGATCATTTTTAGGGTGCTTCCCGTTTCTCAAAAATTGACCTTAAGTCAGGCTATCATCAATTATGATTAAGGGACTGTGATATTCTAAAGACAGCTTTCAAAACAATATATGGTCAGTATGAGTTTTTGGTCATGACCTTTGGCTTTACTATGCACTAGCATCGTTCATGGATCTCATGAATAAAGTCTTCAAACCCTAGTTAGATATGTTTGTTATCGTCTTCATTGATGACATACTAATGTATTCATGGAACGAAGAAGATCATGTTAGTCCTCTAAGAATATTTCTTCAGACATTGAGAGATAGACAGTTGTATGCCATGTTATCTAACTGTGAGTTTTTACTTTTGTCAGTGGCATTTTTTGGCCACATAGTTTCCAGTGATGGTATTAGAGTTGATACTCAGAGAAATTTTAAGAGTTTCATGGGTTTAGTTGGCTATTATAGAAGGTTTGTAGAGGGGTTTTCATCTATATCATCTCCTTTGACAAATCTGACTAAAAAAATAGTGTAGTTTCAATGATCTGAAGCTTGTGAGAAGAGCTTTCTTTAATTGAAGAAGAGATTGAATACTGCCTTAGTTTTAACTCTACAGGAAGGTACTCAAGGTTTTGTGGCGTATTGTGATGTATGTAGAGTTTTTCTGGGTTATGTTTTTATACAGGATGGCAAAGAAATAAATTATGCTTCCAGACAGTTTAAAATTCATAAAATGAACTATCTAACCCATCACCTGCTGTAGTTTTCACTTTGAAGATATGGTGCCATTATTTGTATGACGTTTGTGTTGATATATTCACTGATAACAAGAGTTTACAATATGTGTTCACCAGATAGAGCTTAATCTTAGACATAGGAGGTAGTTTAAATTAGTCAAGGATTATGGCGTGTGCCTTCTTCACATTCTAGGTAAGGCTAATGTGGTTGTTGATGCTTTAAGTAGGTTATTATGGGTAATACTTCCCATGTGGAGGAAGAAAAGAGTGATTTAGCCAAAGATTTTCATACACTTGCACGCTTGCGAGTCAAACTTATAGATTCCATAGAAGGAGGAATAGTGGTGACGAATGGGGCTGAGTTATCAGTAGTGTCAGAGGTAAAATAGAAGCAACACCAAGATCTCATTTTTTTTTGAATTGAAAGAAAATGTTCATAAGCAAAGTGTATTGGCTTTTGAAAAAAGGGAGATGGTATATTGAGGTACCAAGGTAAATTGTATGTACCAATGGTGGATAAACTCCAAGATAGGATCATGGAGGAAGCTTATAGCTCCTGATATTCCATTCATAAAGGTTCCACCAATACATATCACAATTTGAGAGAATTGTATTGGTGGAATTGCATGAAGAAGGGCATCACAAAGATTATTGCTAAGTGTCCGAATTGTTAACAAGTGAAAGTAGAGCACCAAATTCCCAGTGGTTTGGCTGAAAATATAGAACTTCAAGAATGGAAGTGGGAGATGATTAATTTTGACTTCATCACAAGTTAACCAAGGTATCACAAACAACATGATTCCATTTGGGTGATTGTCGACAGAATGAAAAAATCAGTCCATTTTATACCAATAAAGACTATCCATACAGCAGAAGATTATGCCAAGTCTTATATTACAGAGGTAGTAAGACTTCATCGAGTTTCTATCTCCATTATTTCAGATAGAGGTGCATTATTTACCGAACAATTTGGGAAATATTTTTAAAAGGGTTTGGGTTCAAAGGTTAACATGAGTACTGACTTTCATCCTCAGACAAATGGGAAATCAGTGCATACCATTCATACATTAAAAGATATGTTGAGGGTTTGTTTGATTGATTTCAAAGGGAATTGGGATGATTAGATATCTCTCATTGAATTTTCTTACAACAACAATTATCATTCTAGCATCCAAATGGCTCCATATGAATCTCTTTTTGGAGAAGATGCATATCTCCTATTAGATGGTTTAAAGTTGGTGAAGTAGGGTTGATTGGACCAGATATTGTTTACCAAGATATGTAGAAGGTGAAGGTGATTCAAGTAGATGATTAGGTATATCTGAAGGTTTCACCCATAAAGGTTGTTATGAGGTTTAGTAAGAGGGGGAAACTTAGTCCCCGGTATATTTGACCTTATTGCATAGGCAATACGATTGACAATGTAGCTTATGAGTTAGTGCTGCCACAAGAGTAAGTAGCAGTTCATCCGCTGTTTCATATCACCATGTTGAAGAAGTGCATGGGCAATCCATCTTAATCTTACCATTTGAAAGTATTGGGTCAAAGATAGTCTATCTTATGAGGAAATTACCATTCAGATTCTAGATCGCCATGTTCACAATTGAGAACAAAAGAAGTAGCTTCAATCAAAGTCTTTTGGAGGAACAAATTTCTTGATGAAGCTACATGGGAAGAGGAAAAGGATATGAAGAGGAGATATCAACATCTCATGGAATCCAGGGAAAATTCCGATCAATGTACTAATGTTATTCTTAGTACTTTTCAAATTATGAGTGAACATGTTTTTATTGCTATTTGGTTGTTGGGTGTTTGAACTAGATGTTACACCCTTAGCCTAGTGAGAATAATCTCAGTTGAGGATGAATAATCCGAAAAGGAAGATATTGTAACATCTAACAAAATTGATATAATTAGGAAGAAGCTTAAATTTGGAAATAGTCATTTTTTGACAAAAACAAAAATCTTGAAATTTAGTCAAGTTAGAAAATGGAGATTTTGGTCAACTTCAAACGACCATAGCATATAGCTCAGGATGAGTTAGGTGTTATTCCAGATATGGCTGGACAAACCTTGGAACAATCTTTCCAAAGTTTTCGAGTCTTTGAAATTTCGAGTTCG
Source organism: Solanum pennellii (assembly GCF_001406875.1). Classification (NCBI taxonomy): domain Eukaryota; kingdom Viridiplantae; phylum Streptophyta; class Magnoliopsida; order Solanales; family Solanaceae; genus Solanum; species Solanum pennellii. The sequence goes on from NC_028640.1 coordinate 27,865,493, forward strand.
GATGAATGAGTTATGCCCATTGGAAAATTGGCTATTGGATTACGGAAATGTCCAATCTTGGAATTAAAATGGTAAATTAGTCTTTTCCTTACATAATTAAATTAAATTATTTTAGTATCTTAATTGAGGTACAAACTTAACTTTGTTCAGTTTAGAAAGATTGAGAATCCATGTTAGGGCTTTTGGAGAAAGAACACAAGAAATAGGAGAAGAGGAAAAACAAGATCTTCCAAGAACGATCATTTTCTTGTGGATTTCATCGGGGGTGATCCCTACAAAAGGTATCTGAGTTTCTTATAGAGGTTGGCTTTGTTCACTCACACGCCAAACTTATTAAACTTAGTGATATCTATCTTATAAAGTGTTGAAAGTTGATGTTCTTGACTTTCGTTCTTGATTTTAAATGTGTTCTTGAATTGGGTTGAATGTTCGATTTTTGAGACCTTTAATTTTGAGTTTTATTGTTACTTTGAGTTAGGATTATTATAATATCTTTGGGTATCGGGATCTAAAATGATATTGTGTCACATATTCGAGTTTAGGTGAATTGGGACTGGATAACGAAGAAGGAAAAAGTCGATCAGATTGCATCAAACAAGTTCATGACCGGCTCTGCATCACGGACGTGGACTCCACTTTCTCAAAAGCTGATTTCGTAAATAATTATCTAGGAGCATCTCCACATTGTAGACTTGTTCAAAGACGCTAATTTTGTTACTTTTCTAAAGTTAGCTATTCGGAACATTCCTAAACATCATGGAGTCCTTCCAAACACAAATCATAATCCTTGAATCCATAATTCAGTTCAAGGAACAATTAAGAGTCAAATTCAATAAAGAGTTAAGATCAAAGGTAAGAGTCAATTAAAGTGAGGTTCATTAAAGTTTTCAATAGTCTTTTACAAATGTTCTAACGTTGTTTAAAGGCTAAAAGTTCAAGTTAAGGGAAGAATAAAAGGGCTGAGTTCATTTTTAAAAATCTATAGGGGACTGAGTATTCCCAAAAATTTATAAATGTTTTCACATTTAAGATAAGAAGAAACATAGATTTCCAAAGAATTTTGAATAGGAAAAGGGAACATCGATTCCAAAAAAGAGCTTTTAATCTAGGTTTTGAGTTATTATCTCAAACAAAAGAAAAAAGTTTTTTTTAAAATGTATGAGATGAGTATATTTTTTGGGAGTAACATTGAGTTACTATATAAGGATTCAAGTTCATATTAACTCAAGTCTCCACAAATCATGTAGCGATAATGGGTATCGAAGGGTCATACTTTTAAGATGATCACTTAAGTTAAGCTAGAGGGTCCACTAAGTTAAGTAGTTCTATGCAACGGCCAAGTCTAGGACAGTTCTGGCAGCGTGGGCAAGAAATTGTAACACCACTTAGGCTCATAGTGGTGGTTGTCGGTTAGAAAATCTCACACCAAAACTATATTACTTTATCTTAAAAGTAAAGTTGAGTTTGTACTGCATTCTTTTAACAAACTAAGTTGTTTACACTATTTTTTACAAGCTTTATATATATATATATATATATATATATATATATATATATATATAT